>NW_027461102.1:0-277500 GCF_046129695.1 Lonchura striata
GGGCTGGGCCTCAATGCAAAAAATCCTTATATCGAAGGATGGACCCCACACCGAAGTTGTCCCCACCTCAAACTTGTGCTGCCCTGATAGACCCAAGGGAGCCCTACAAACTGACATCAGGAACCTGGACTGCTGAGTTTTCTTTCCCAGGGAAAATGGAAAAAGCATGTGCCCAGGGACCCCTGGCCCTGGGCCCCTGGCCCTGACTGCAAGAAATCCTTATATTGAAGGATGGACCCCACACCGAAGTTGTCCCCACCTCAAACTTGTGCTGCCCTGATAGACCCAAGGGAGCCCTAAAAACTGACTTCAGGAACCTGGACTGCTGAGTTTTCTTTCCCAGGGAAATAGAAAAAGGATGTGCCCAGGGGTCCCTGGCCCTGACTGCAAAAAATCCTTATATCGAAGAAAGGACCCCACACCGACGTTGTCCCCACCTCAAACTTGTGCCGCCCTGATAGACCCAAGGGAGCCCTACAAACTGACATCAGGAACCTGGACTGCTGAGTTTTCTTTCCCAGGGAAAATGGAAAAAGGATGTGCACAGGGGCCCCTGGCCCTGGGCCGCTGGCCCTGACTGCAAAAAATCCTTATATCGAAGGATGGACCCCACACCGAAGTTGTCCCCACCTCAAACTTGTGCTGCCCTGATAGACCCAAGGTAGCCCTACAAACTGACATCAGGAACCTGGACTGCTGAGTTTTCTTTCCCAGGGAAAATGGAAAAAGGATGTGCCCAGGGGCCCCTGGCCCTGACTGCAAAAAATCCTTATATCGAAGGATGGACCCCACACCGAAGTTGTCCCCACCTCAAACTTGTGCTGCCCTGATAGACCCAAGGGAGCCCTACAAACTGACATCAGGAACCTGGACTGCTGAGTTTTCTTTCCCAGGGAAAATGGAAAAAGGATACGCAGAGGGGCCCCTGGCCCTGGGCCCCTGGCCCTGACTGCAAAAAATCCTTATATCGAAGGATGGACCCCACACGGAAACTGTCCCCACCTCAAATTTGTGCTGCCCTGATAGACCCAAGGGAGCCCTACAAACTGACATCAGGAACCTGGACTGCTGAGTTTTCTTTCCCAGGGAAAATGGAAAAAGGATGTGCCCGGGGGCCCCTGGCCCTGGGCCCCTGGCCCTGACCGCAAAAACTCCTTATATCGAAGGATGGACCCCACACCGAAGTTGTCCCCACCTCAAACTTGTGCTGCCCTGATAGACCCAAGGGAGCCCTACAAACTGACATCAGGGTCCTGGACTGCTGAGTTTTCTTTCCCAGGGAAAATGGAAAAAGGATCTGCCCAGGAGCCCCTGGTGCTGGAGAGGGACCTCACTACAAAAAATCCTTATATAGAAGGATGGACCCGAGAGCGAAGTTGTCCCAACCTCAAACTTGTGCTGCCCTGATAGACCCAAGGGAGCCCTACAAACTGACATCAGGAACCTGGACTGCTGAGTTTTCTTTCCCAGGGAAAATGGAAAAAGGATGTGCCCAGGGGCCCCATGCCCTGACTGCAAAAAATCCTTATATCGAAGGATGGACCCCACACCAAAGCTGTCCCAAACTCAAACTTGTGCTGACCTGATAGACCCAAGGGTGCCCTACAAACTGACATCAGGAACCTGGACTGCTGAGGTTTCTTTCCCAGGGAAAATGGAAAAAGGATGTGCCCAGGGGCCCCTGGTCCTGGGCTGGGCCTCAATGCAAAAAATCCTTATATCGAAGGATGGACCCCACACCGAAGTTGTCCCCACCTCAAACTTGTGCTGCCCTGATAGACCCAAGGGAGCCCTACAAACTGACATCAGGAACCTGGACTGCTGAGTTTTCTTTCCCAGGGAAAATGGAAAAAGCATGTGCCCAGGGACCCCTGGCCCTGGGCCCCTGGCCCTGACTGCAAGAAATCCTTATATTGAAGGATGGACCCCACACCGAAGTTGTCCCCACCTCAAACTTGTGCTGCCCTGATAGACCCAAGGGAGCCCTACAAACTGACATCAGGAACCTGGACTGCTGAGTTTTCTTTCCCAGGGAAAATGGAAAAAGGATGTGCCCAGGGGCCCCTGGCCCTGGGCTGTGGCCTGACGGCAAATAATCCTTATATCGAAGGATGGACCCGACACCGAAGTTGTCCCCACCTCAAACTTGTGCTGCCCTGATAGACCCAAGGGAGCCCTACAAACCGACATCAGGAACCTGGACTGTTGAGTTTTCTTTCCCAGGGAAAATGGAAAAAGGATGTGCCCAGGGGCCCCTGGCCCTGACTGCAAAAAATCCTTATATCGAAGGATGGACCCCACACCGAAGTTGTCCCCACCTCAAACTTGTGCTGCCCTGATACACCCAAGGGAGCCCTACAAACTGACATCAGGAACCTGGACTGCTGAGTTTTCTTTCCCAGGGAAAATGGAAAAAGGATGTGCCCAGGGGCCCCTGGCCCTGACTGCAAAAAATCCTTATATCGAAGGATGGACCCCACACTGAAGCTGTCCCCACCTCAAACTTGTGCTGCCCTGATAGACCCAAGGGAGCCCTACAAACTGACATCAGGAACCTGGACTGCTGAGTTTTCTTTCCCAGGGAAACTGGCCAGAGGATGTGCCCAGGGGCCCCTGGCCCTGGTCAGGGACCTCCCTACAAAAAATCCTTATATCGAAGGATGGACCCCACACTGAAGCTGTTCCCGCCTCAAACTTGTGCTGCCCTGATAGACCCAAGGGAGCCCTACAAACTGACATCAGGAACCTGGACTGCTGAGTTTTCTTTCCCAGGGAAAATGGAAAAAGGATGTGCACAGGGGCCCCGGGCCCTGACAGCAAAAAATCCTTATATCGAAGGATGGACCCCACACCGAAGTTGTCCCCACCTCAAACTTGTGCTGCCCTGATAGACCCAAGGGAGCCCTACAAACTGACATCAGGAACCTGGACTGCTGAGTTTTCTTTCCCAGGGAAAAAGGAAAAAGGATGTGCCCAGGGGTCCCTGGCCCTGGGCAGGGGCCTCACTGGAAAAAATCCTTATATCGAAGGATGGACCCCACACCGAAGTTGTCCTCACCTCAAACTTGTGCTGCCCTTATAGACAAAAGGGAGCTCTACAAACTGACATCAGGAACCTGGACTGCTGAGTTTTCTTTCCCAGGGAAAATGAAAAAGGATGTGCCCAGGGGCCCCTGGCCCTGACTGCAAAAAATCCTTATATCGAAGGATGGACCCCACACTGAAGCTGTCCCCACCTCAAACTTGTGCTGCCCTGATAGACCCAAGGGAGCCCTACAAACTGACATCAGGAACCTGGACTGCTGAGTTTTCCTTCCCAGGGAAAATGGCCAAAGGATGTGCACAGGGGCCCCTGGCCCTGGTCAGGGACCTCACTACAAAAAATCCTTATATCGAAGGATGGACCCCACACTGAAGCTGTTCCCACCTTAAACTTGTGCTGCCCTGATAGACCCAAGGGAGCCGTACAAACTGACATCAGGAACCTGGACTGCTGAGTTTTCTTTCCCAGGGAAAATGGAAAAAGGATGTGCACAGGGGCCCCTGGCCCTGACTGCAAAAAATCCTTATATCGAAGGATGGACCCCACACCGAAGTTGTCCCCACCTCAAACTTGTGCTGCCCTGATAGACCCAAGGGAGCCCTACAAACTGACATCAGGAACCTGGACTGCTGAGTTTTCTTTCCCAGGGAAACTGGCCAGAGGATGTTCCCAGGGGCCCCTGGCCCTGGTCAGGGACCTCCCCACAAAAAATCCTTATATCGAAGGATGGACCCCACACTGAAGCTGTTCCCGCCTCAAACTTGTGCTGCCCTGATAGACCCAAGGGAGCCCTACAAACTGACATCAGGAACCTGGACTGCTGAGTTTTCTTTCCCAGGGAAAATGGAAAAAGGATGTGCACAGGGGCCCCGGGCTCTGACTGCAAAAAATCCTTATATCGAAGGATGGACCCCACACCGAAGTTGTCCCCACCTCTAACTTGTGCTGCCCTGATAGACCCAAGGGAGCCCTACAAACTGACATCAGGAACCTGGACTGCTGAGTTTTCTTTCCCAGGCAAAATAGCCAAAGGATGTGCCCAGGGTCCCCTGGCCCTGGGCCCCTGGCCCTGACTGCAAAGAATCCTTATATCGAAGGATGGACCCCACACCGAAGTTGTCCCCACCTCAAACTTGTGCTGCCCTGATAGACCCAAGGGAGCCCTACAAACTGACATCAGGAACCTGGACTGCTGAGTTTTCTTTCCCAGGGAAAATGGAAAAAGGATGTGCCCAGGGGCCCCTGGCCTTGGGCTGTGGCCTGACGGCAAATAATCCTTATATCGAAGGATGGACCCGACACCGAAGTTGTCCCCACCTCAAACTTGTGCTGCCCTGATAGACCCAAGGGAGCCATACAAACCGACATCAGGAACCTGGACTGTTGAGTTTTCTTTCCCAGGGAAAATGGAAAAAGGATGTGCCCAGGGGCCCCTGGCCCTGACTGCAAAAAATCCTTATATCGAAGGATGGACCCCACACCGAAGTTGTCCCCACCTCAAACTTGTGCTGCCCTGATAGACCCAAGGGAGCCCTACAAACTGACATCAGGAACCTGGACTGCTGAGTTTTCTTTCCCAGGGAAAATGGCCAAAGGATGTGCCCAGGGTCCCCTGGCCGTGGGCAGGGCCCTGACTGCAAAGAATCCTTATATCGAAGGATGGACCCCCACACGGAAGCTGTACCCACCTCAAACTTGTGCGGCCCTGATAGACCCAAGGGAGCCCTACAAACTGACATCAGGAACCTGGACTGCTGAGTTTTCTTTCCCAGGGAAAATGGAAAAAGGATACGCACAGGGGCCCCTGGCCCTGGGCCCCTGGCCCTGACTGCAAAAAATCCTTATATCGAAGGATGGACCCCACACGGAAACTGTCCCCACCTCAAATTTGTGCTGCCCTGATAGACCCAAGGGAGCCCTACAAACTGACATCAGGAACCTGGACTGCTGAGTTTTCTTTCCCAGGGAAAATGGAAAAAGGATGTGCCAAGGGGCCCCCGGACGTGGTCAGGGACCTCACTGCAAAAAATCCTTATATCGAAGGATGGACCCCACACCGAAGATGTCGCAACCTCAAAATTGTGCTACCCTGATAGACCCAAGGGAGCCCTACAAACTGACATCAGGAACCTGGACTGCTGAGTTTTCTTTCCCAGGGAAAATGGAAAAAGGATGAGCCCAGGGGCCCCTGGCCCTGACTGCAAAAAATCCTTATATCGAAGGATGGACCCCACACCGAAGTTGTCCCCACCTCAAACTTGTGCTGCCCTGATAGACCCAAGGGAGCCCTACAAACTGACATCAGGAACCTGGACTGCTGAGTTTTCTTTCCCAGGGAAAATGGAAAAAGGATGTTCCCAGGGGCCCCTGGCGCTGGACAGGGACTGCACTACAAAAAATCCTTATATCGAAGGATGGACCCCACACCGAAGTTGTCCCCACCTCAAACTTGTGCTACCCTGATAGACCCAAGGGAGCCCTACAAACTGACATCAGGAACCTGGACTGCTGAGTTTTCTTTCCCAGGGAAAATGGAAAAAGGATGTGCCCAGGGGCCCCTGGCCCTGGGCAGGGCCCTGACTGCAAAGAATCCTTATATCGAAGGATGGACCCCACACGGAAGCTGTCCCCACCTCAAACTTGTGCTGCCCTGATAGACCCAAGTGAGCCCTACAAACTGACATCAGGAACCTGGACTGCTGAGTTTTCTTTCCCAGGGAAAATGGAAAAAGGATGTGCCCAGGGGCCCCTGGTGCTGGAGAGGGACCTCATTACAAAAAATCCTTATATCGTAGGATGGACCCGAGACCGAAGTTGTCCCCACCTCAAACTTGTGCTACCCTGATAGACCCAAGGGAGCCCTACAAACTGACATCAGGAACCTGGACTGCTGAGTTTTCTTTCCCAGGGAAAATGGAAAAAGGGTGTGCCCAGAGGCCCCTGGCCGTGGTCAGGGACCTCACTGCAAAAAATCCTTATATCGAAGGATGGACCCCACACCGAATTTGTCGCAACCTCAAAATTGTGCTACCCTGATAGACCCAAGGGAGGCCTACAAACTGACATCAGGAACCTGGACTGCTGAGTTTTCTTTCCCAGGGAAAATGGAAAAAGGATGTGCCCAGGGGCCCCTGGCCCTGACTGCAAAGAATCCTTATATCGAAGGATGGACCCCACACCAAAGTTGCTGCAACATCAAACTTGTGCTGCCCTGATAGACCCAAGGGAGCCCTACAAACTGACATCAGGAACCTGGACTGCTGAGTTTTCTTTCCCAGGGAAAATGGAAAATGGTTGTGACCAGGGGCCCCTGGCCCTGACTGCAAAAAATCCTTATATCGAAGGATGGACCCCACACCGAAGTTGTCCCCACCTCAAACTTGTGCTGCCCTGATAGACCCAAGGGAGCCCTACAAACTGACATCAGGAACCTGGACTGCTGAGTTTTCTTTCCCAGGGAAAATGGAAAAAGGGTGTGCCCAGGGGCCCCTGGCCCTGGGCTGGGCCCTGACTGCAAAAAATCCTTATATCGAAGGATGGACCCCACCCCGAAGCTGTCCCCACCTCAAACTTGTGGTGCCCTGATAGACCCAAGGGAGCCCTACAAACTGACTTCAGGAACCTGGACTGCTGAGTTTTCTTTCCCAGGGAAATAGAAAAAGGATGTGCCCAGGGGTCCCTGGCCCTGACTGCAAAAAATCCTTATATCGAAGGATGGACCCCACACCGAAGTTGTCCCCACCTCAAACTTGTGCTGCCCTGATAGACCCAAGGGAGCCCTACAAACTGACATCAGGAACCTGGACTGCTGAGTTTTCTTTCCCAGGGAAAATGGAAAAAGGATGTGCCCAGGGGCCCCTGGCCCTGACTGCAAAAAATCCTTATATCGAAGGATGGACCCCACACCGAAATTGTCCCCACCTCAAACTTGTGCTACCCTGATAGACCCAAGGGAGCCCTACAAACTGACATCAGGAACCTGGACTGCTGAGTTTTCTTTCCCAGGGAAAATGGAAAAAGGATAAGCACAGGGGCCCCTGGCCCTGGGCCCCTGGCCCTGACTGCAAAGAATCCTCATATCGAAGGATGGACCCCACACGGAAACTGTCCCCACCTCAAATTTGTGCTGCCCTGATAGACCCAAGGGAGCCCTACAAACTGACATCAGGAACCTGGACTGCTGAGTTTTCTTTCCCAGGGAAAATGGAAAAAGGATGTGCCAAGGGGCCCCCGGACGTGGTCAGGGACCTCACTGCAAAAAATCCTTATATCGAAGGATGGACCCCACACCGAAGATGTCGCAACCTCAAAATTGTGCTACCCTGATAGACCCAAGGGAGCCCTACAAACTGACATCAGGAACCTGGAGTGCTGAGTTTTCTTTCCCAGGGAAAATGGAAAAAGGATGTGCCCAGGGGCCCCTGGCGCTGGACAGGGACTGCACTACAAAAAATCCTTATATCGAAGGATGGACCCCACACCGAAGTTGTCCCCACCTCAAACTTGTGCTACCCTGATACACCCAAGGGAGCCCTACAAACTGACATCAGGAACCTGGACTGCTGAGTTTTCTTTCCCAGGGAAAATGGCCAAAGGATGTGCCCAGGGGCCCCTGGCCCTGGGCAGGGCCCTGACTGCAAAGAATCCTTATATCGAAGGATGGACCCCATACGGATGTTGTCCCCACCTCAAACTTGTGCTACCCTGATAGACCCAAGGGAGCCCTACAAACTGACATCAGGAACCTGGACTGCTGAGTTTTCTTTCCCAGGGAAAATGGCCAAAGGATGTGCCCAGGGGCCCCTGGCCCTGGGCAGGGCCCTGACTGCAAAGAATCCTTATATCGAAGGATGGACCCCACACGGAAGCTGTCCCCACCTCAAACTTGTGCTGCCCTGATAGACCCAAGGGAGCCCTAAAAACTGACTTCAGGAACCTGGACTGCTGAGTTTTCTTTCCCAGGGAAATAGAAAAAGGGTGTGCCCAGGGGTCCCTGGCCCTGACTGCAAAAAATCCTTATATCGAAGAAAGGACCCCACACCGAAGTTGTCCCCACCTCAAACTTGTGCCGCCCTGATAGACCCAAGGGAGCCCTACAAACTGACATCAGGAACCTGGACTGCTGAGTTTTCTTTCCCAGGGAAAATGGAAAAAGGATGTGCACAGGGGCCCCTGGCCCTGGGCCGCTGGCCCTGACTGCAAAAAATCCTTATATCGAAGGATGGACCCCACACCGAAGTTGTCCCCACCTCAAACTTGTGCTGCCCTGATAGACCCAAGGTAGCCCTACAAACTGACATCAGGAACCTGGACTGCTGAGTTTTCTTTCCCAGGGAAAATGGAAAAAGGATGTGCCCAGGGGCCCCTGGCCCTGACTGCAAAAAATCCTTATATCGAAGGATGGACCCCAGACCGAAATTGTCCCCACCTCAAACTTGTGCTACCCTGATAGACCCAAGGGAGCCCTACAAACTGACATCAGGAACCTGGACTGCTGAGTTTTCTTTCCCAGGGAAAATGGAAAAAGGATACGCAGAGGGGCCCCTGGCCCTGGGCCCCTGGCCCTGACTGCAAAAAATCCTTATATCGAAGGATGGACCCCACACGGAAACTGTCCCCACCTCAAATTTGTGCTGCCCTGATAGACCCAAGGGAGCCCTACAAACTGACATCAGGAACCTGGACTGCTGAGTTTTCTTTCCCAGGGAAAATGGAAAAAGGATGTGCCCGGGGGCCCCTGGCCCTGGGCCCCTGGCCCTGACCGCAAAAACTCCTTATATCGAAGGATGGACCCCACACCGAAGTTGTCCCCACCTCAAACTTGTGCTGCCCTGATAGACCCAAGGGAGCCCTACAAACTGACATCAGGGTCCTGGACTGCTGAGTTTTCTTTCCCAGGGAAAATGGAAAAAGGATCTGCCCAGGAGCCCCTGGTGCTGGAGAGGGACCTCACTACAAAAAATCCTTATATAGAAGGATGGACCCGAGAGCGAAGTTGTCCCAACCTCAAACTTGTGCTGCCCTGATAGACCCAAGGGAGCCCTACAAACTGACATCAGGAACCTGGACTGCTGAGTTTTCTTTCCCAGGGAAAATGGAAAAAGGATGTGCCCAGGGGCCCCATGCCCTGACTGCAAAAAATCCTTATATCGAAGGATGGACCCCACACCAAAGCTGTCCCAAACTCAAACTTGTGCTGACCTGATAGACCCAAGGGTGCCCTACAAACTGACATCAGGAACCTGGACTGCTGAGGTTTCTTTCCCAGGGAAAATGGAAAAAGGATGTGCCCAGGGGCCCCTGGTCCTGGGCTGGGCCTCAATGCAAAAAATCCTTATATCGAAGGATGGACCCCACACCGAAGTTGTCCCCACCTCAAACTTGTGCTGCCCTGATAGACCCAAGGGAGCCCTACAAACTGACATCAGGAACCTGGACTGCTGAGTTTTCTTTCCCAGGGAAAATGGAAAAAGCATGTGCCCAGGGACCCCTGGCCCTGGGCCCCTGGCCCTGACTGCAAGAAATCCTTATATTGAAGGATGGACCCCACACCGAAGTTGTCCCCACCTCAAACTTGTGCTGCCCTGATAGACCCAAGGGAGCCCTACAAACTGACATCAGGAACCTGGACTGCTGAGTTTTCTTTCCCAGGGAAAATGGAAAAAGGATGTGCCCAGGGGCCCCTGGCCCTAAGCTGTGGCCTGACGGCAAATAATCCTTATATCGAAGGATGGACCCGACACCGAAGTTGTCCCCACCTCAAACTTGTGCTGCCCTGATAGACCCAAGGGAGCCCTACAAACCGACATCAGGAACCTGGACTGTTGAGTTTTCTTTCCCAGGGAAAATGGAAAAAGGATGTGCCCAGGGGCCCCTGGCCCTGACTGCAAAAAATCCTTATATCGAAGGATGGACCCCACACCGAAGTTGTCCCCACCTCAAACTTGTGCTGCCCTGATACACCCAAGGGAGCCCTACAAACTGACATCAGGAACCTGGACTGCTGAGTTTTCTTTCCCAGGGAAAATGGAAAAAGGATGTGCCCAGGGGCCCCTGGCCCTGACTGCAAAAAATCCTTATATCGAAGGATGGACCCCACACTGAAGCTGTCCCCACCTCAAACTTGTGCTGCCCTGATAGACCCAAGGGAGCCCTACAAACTGACATCAGGAACCTGGACTGCTGAGTTTTCTTTCCCAGGGAAACTGGCCAGAGGATGTGCCCAGGGGCCCCTGGCCCTGGTCAGGGACCTCCCTACAAAAAATCCTTATATCGAAGGATGGACCCCACACTGAAGCTGTTCCCGCCTCAAACTTGTGCTGCCCTGATAGACCCAAGGGAGCCCTACAAACTGACATCAGGAACCTGGACTGCTGAGTTTTCTTTCCCAGGGAAAATGGAAAAAGGATGTGCACAGGGGCCCCGGGCCCTGACAGCAAAAAATCCTTATATCGAAGGATGGACCCCACACCGAAGTTGTCCCCACCTCAAACTTGTGCTGCCCTGATAGACCCAAGGGAGCCCTACAAACTGACATCAGGAACCTGGACTGCTGAGTTTTCTTTCCCAGGGAAAAAGGAAAAAGGATGTGCCCAGGGGTCCCTGGCCCTGGGCAGGGGCCTCACTGGAAAAAATCCTTATATCGAAGGATGGACCCCACACCGAAGTTGTCCTCACCTCAAACTTGTGCTGCCCTTATAGACAAAAGGGAGCTCTACAAACTGACATCAGGAACCTGGACTGCTGAGTTTTCTTTCCCAGGGAAAATGAAAAAGGATGTGCCCAGGGGCCCCTGGCCCTGACTGCAAAAAATCCTTATATCGAAGGATGGACCCCACACTGAAGCTGTCCCCACCTCAAACTTGTGCTGCCCTGATAGACCCAAGGGAGCCCTACAAACTGACATCAGGAACCTGGACTGCTGAGTTTTCCTTCCCAGGGAAAATGGCCAAAGGATGTGCACAGGGGCCCCTGGCCCTGGTCAGGGACCTCACTACAAAAAATCCTTATATCGAAGGATGGACCCCACACTGAAGCTGTTCCCACCTTAAACTTGTGCTGCCCTGATAGACCCAAGGGAGCCGTACAAACTGACATCAGGAACCTGGACTGCTGAGTTTTCTTTCCCAGGGAAAATGGAAAAAGGATGTGCACAGGGGCCCCTGGCCCTGACTGCAAAAAATCCTTATATCGAAGGATGGACCCCACACCGAAGTTGTCCCCACCTCAAACTTGTGCTGCCCTGATAGACCCAAGGGAGCCCTACAAACTGACATCAGGAACCTGGACTGCTGAGTTTTCTTTCCCAGGGAAACTGGCCAGAGGATGTTCCCAGGGGCCCCTGGCCCTGGTCAGGGACCTCCCCACAAAAAATCCTTATATCGAAGGATGGACCCCACACTGAAGCTGTTCCCGCCTCAAACTTGTGCTGCCCTGATAGACCCAAGGGAGCCCTACAAACTGACATCAGGAACCTGGACTGCTGAGTTTTCTTTCCCAGGGAAAATGGAAAAAGGATGTGCACAGGGGCCCCGGGCTCTGACTGCAAAAAATCCTTATATCGAAGGATGGACCCCACACCGAAGTTGTCCCCACCTCTAACTTGTGCTGCCCTGATAGACCCAAGGGAGCCCTACAAACTGACATCAGGAACCTGGACTGCTGAGTTTTCTTTCCCAGGCAAAATAGCCAAAGGATGTGCCCAGGGTCCCCTGGCCCTGGGCCCCTGGCCCTGACTGCAAAGAATCCTTATATCGAAGGATGGACCCCACACCGAAGTTGTCCCCACCTCAAACTTGTGCTGCCCTGATAGACCCAAGGGAGCCCTACAAACTGACATCAGGAACCTGGACTGCTGAGTTTTCTTTCCCAGGGAAAATGGAAAAAGGATGTGCCCAGGGGCCCCTGGCCTTGGGCTGTGGCCTGACGGCAAATAATCCTTATATCGAAGGATGGACCCGACACCGAAGTTGTCCCCACCTCAAACTTGTGCTGCCCTGATAGACCCAAGGGAGCCATACAAACCGACATCAGGAACCTGGACTGTTGAGTTTTCTTTCCCAGGGAAAATGGAAAAAGGATGTGCCCAGGGGCCCCTGGCCCTGACTGCAAAAAATCCTTATATCGAAGGATGGACCCCACACCGAAGTTGTCCCCACCTCAAACTTGTGCTGCCCTGATAGACCCAAGGGAGCCCTACAAACTGACATCAGGAACCTGGACTGCTGAGTTTTCTTTCCCAGGCAAAATAGCCAAAGGATGTGCCCAGGGTCCCCTGGCCCTGGGCCCCTGGCCCTGACTGCAAAGAATCCTTATATCGAAGGATGGACCCCACACTGAAGCTGTCCCCACCTCAAACTTGTGCTGCCCTGATAGACCCAAGGGAGCCCTACAAACTGACATCAGGAACCTGGACTGCTGAGTTTTCTTTCCCAGGGAAAATGGCCAAAGGATGTGCCCAGAGGCCCCTGGCCCTGACTGCAAAAAATCCTTATATCGAAGGATGGACCCCACACCGAAGTTGTCCCCACCTCAAACTTGTGCTGCCCTGATAGACCCAAGGGAGCCCTACAAACTGACATCAGGAACCTGGACTGCTGAGTTTTCTTTCCCAGGGAAAATGGAAAAAGGATGTGCCCGGGGGCCCCTGGCCCTGACTGCAAAAAATCCTTATATCGAAGGATGGACCCCACACCGAAGTTGTCCCCACCTCAAACTTGTGCTGCCCTGATAGACCCAAGGGAGCCCTACAAACTGACATCAGGAACCTGGACTGCTGAGTTTTCTTTCCCAGGGAAATAGAAAAAGGATGTGCCCAGGGGTCCCTGGCCCTGACTGCAAAAAATCCTTATATCGAAGGATGGACCCCACACCGAAGTTGTCCCCACCTCAAACTTGTGCTGCCCTGATAGACCCAAGGGAGCCCTACAAACTGACATCAGGAACCTGGACTGCTGAGTTTTCTTTCCCAGGGAAAATGGAAAAAGGATGTGCCCAGAGGCCCCTGGCCCTGTACAGGGACCTCACTGCAAAACATCCTTATATCGAAGGATGGACCCCACACCGAAGTTGTCCCCACCTCAAACTTGTGCTGCCCTGATAGACCCAAGGGAGCCCTACAAACTGACATCAGGAACCTGGACTGCTGAGTTTTCTTTCCCAGGGAAAATGGAAAAAGGATGTGCCCAGGGGCCCCTGGCCCTGACTGCAAAAAATCCTTATATCGAAGGATGGACCCCACACCGAAATTGTCCCCACCTCAAACTTGTGCTACCCTGATAGACCCAAGGGAGCCCTACAAACTGACATCAGGAACCTGGACTGCTGAGTTTTCTTTCCCAGGGAAAATGGAAAAAGGATACGCACAGGGGCCCCTGGCCCTGGGCCCCTGGCCCTGACTGCAAAAAATCCTCATATCGAAGGATGGACCCCACACGGAAACTGTCCCCACCTCAAATTTGTGCTGCCCTGATAGACCCAAGGGAGCCCTACAAACTGACATCAGGAACCTGGACTGCTGAGTTTTCTTTCCCAGGGAAAATGGAAAAAGGATGTGCCCAGGGGCCCCCGGACGTGGTCAGGGACCTCACTGCAAAAAATCCTTATATCGAAGGATGGACCCCACACCGAAGATGTCGCAACCTCAAAATTGTGCTACCCTGATAGACCCAAGGGAGCCCTACAAACTGACATCAGGAACCTGGAGTGCTGAGTTTTCTTTCCCAGGGAAAATGGAAAAAGGATGTGCCCAGGGGCCCCTGGCGCTGGACAGGGACTGCACTACAAAAAATCCTTATATCGAAGGATGGACCCCACACCGAAGTTGTCCCCACCTCAAACTTGTGCTACCCTGATACACCCAAGGGAGCCCTACAAACTGACATCAGGAACCTGGACTGCTGAGTTTTCTTTCCCAGGGAAAATGGCCAAAGGATGTGCCCAGGGGCCCCTGGCCCTGGGCAGGGCCCTGACTGCAAAGAATCCTTATATCGAAGGATGGACCCCACACGGATGTTGTCCCCACCTCAAACTTGTGCTACCCTGATAGACCCAAGGGAGCCCTACAAACTGACATCAGGAAGCTGGACTGCTGAGTTTTCTTTCCCAGGGAAAATGGCCAAAGGATGTGCCCAGGGGCCCCTGGCCCTGGGCAGGGCCCTGACTGCAAAGAATCCTTATATCGAAGGATGGACCCCACACGGAAGCTGTCCCCACCTCAAACTTGTGCTGCCCTGATAGACCCAAGGGAGCCCTACAAACTGACATCAGGAACCTGGACTGCTGAGTTTTCCTTCCCAGGGAAAATGGCCAAAGGATGTGCACAGGGGCCCCTGGCCCTGGTCAGGGACCTCACTACAAAAAATCCTTATATCGAAGGATGGACCCCACACTGAAGCTGTTCCCACCTTAAACTTGTGCTGCCCTGATAGACCCAAGGGAGCCGTACAAACTGACATCAGGAACCTGGACTGCTGAGTTTTCTTTCCCAGGGAAAATGGAAAAAGGATGTGCACAGGGGCCCCTGGCCCTGACTGCAAAAAATCCTTATATCGAAGGATGGACCCCACACCGAAGTTGTCCCCACCTCAAACTTGTGCTGCCCTGATAGACCCAAGGGAGCCCTACAAACTGACATCAGGAACCTGGACTGCTGAGTTTTCTTTCCCAGGGAAACTGGCCAGAGGATGTGCCCAGGGGCCCCTGGCCCTGGTCAGGGACCTCCCTACAAAAAATCCTTATATCGAAGGATGGACCCCACACTGAAGCTGTTCCCGCCTCAAACTTGTGCTGCCCTGATAGACCCAAGGGAGCCCTACAAACTGACATCAGGAACCTGGACTGCTGAGTTTTCTTTCCCAGGGAAAATGGAAAAAGGATGTGCACAGGGGCCCCGGGCTCTGACAGAAAAAAAATCCTTATATCGAAGGATGGACCCCACACCGAAGTTGTCCCCACCTCTAACTTGTGCTGCCCTGATAGACCCAAGGGAGCCCTACAAACTGACATCAGGAACCTGGACTGCTGAGTTTTCTTTCCCAGGCAAAATAGCCAAAGGATGTGCCCAGGGTCCCCTGGCCCTGGGCCCCTGGCCCTGACTGCAAAGAATCCTTATATCGAAGGATGGACCCCACACCGAAGTTGTCCCCACCTCAAACTTGTGCTGCCCTGATAGACCCAAGGGAGCCCTACAAACTGACATCAGGAACCTGGACTGCTGAGTTTTCTTTCCCAGGGAAAATGGAAAAAGGATGTGCCCAGGGGCCCCTGGCCTTGGGCTGTGGCCTGATGGCAAATAATCCTTATATCGAAGGATGGACCCGACACCGAAGTTGTCCCCACCTCAAACTTGTGCTGCCCTGATAGACCCAAGGGAGCCCTACAAACTGACATCAGGAACCTGGACTGCTGAGTTTTCTTTCCCAGGCAAAATAGCCAAAGGATGTGCCCAGGGTCCCCTGGCCCTGGGCCCCTGGCCCTGACTGCAAAGAATCCTTATATCGAAGGATGGACCCCACACCGAAGTTGTCCCTACCTCAAACTTATGCTGCCCTGATAGACCCAAGGGAGCCCTACAAACTGACATCAGGAACCTGGACTGCTGAGTTTTCTTTCCCAGGGAAAAAGGAAAAAGTATGTGCCCAGGGGTCCCTGGCCCTGGGCAGGGACCTCACTGGAAAAAATCCTTATATCGAAGGATGGACCCCACACCGAAGTTGTCCTCACCTAAAACTTGTGCTGCCCTTATAGACAAAAGGGAGCTCTACAAACTGACATCAGGAACCTGGACTGCTGAGTTTTCTTTCCCAGGGAAAATGAAAAACGGATGTGCCCAGGGGCCCCTGGCCATGACTGCAAAAAATCCTTATATCGAAGGATGGACCCCACACTGAAGCTGTCCCCACCTCAAACTTGTGCTGCCCTGATAGACCCAAGGGAGCCCTACAAACTGACATCAGGAACCTGGACTGCTGAGTTTTCTTTCCCAGGGAAAATGGCCAAAGGATGTGCCCAGAGGCCCCTGGCCCTGACTGCAAAAAATCCTTATATCGAAGGATGGACCCCACACCGAAGTTGTCCCCACCTCAAACTTGTGCTGCCCTGATAGACCCAAGGGAGCCCTACAAACTGACATCAGGAACCTGGACTGCTGAGTTTTCTTTCCCAGGGAAAATGGAAAAAGGATGTGCCCGGGGGCCCCTGGCCCTGACTGCAAAAAATCCTTATATCGAAGGATGGACCCCACACCGAAGTTGTCCCCACCTCAAACTTGTGCTGCCCTGATAGACCCAAGGGAGCCCTACAAACTGACATCAGGAACCTGGACTGCTGAGTTTTCTTTCCCAGGGAAATAGAAAAAGGATGTGCCCAGGGGTCCCTGGCCCTGACTGCAAAAAATCCTTATATCGAAGGATGGACCCCCACACCGAAGTTGTCCCCACCTCAAACTTGTGCTGCCCTGATAGACCCAAGGGAGCCCTACAAACTGACATCAGGAACCTGGACTGCTGAGTTTTCTTTCCCAGGGAAAATGGAAAAAGGATGTGCCCAGAGGCCCCTGGCCCTGTACAGGGACCTCACTGCAAAACATCCTTATATCGAAGGATGGACCCCACACCGAAGTTGTCCCCACCTCAAACTTGTGCTGCCCTGATAGACCCAAGGGAGCCCTACAAACTGACATCAGGAACCTGGACTGCTGAGTTTTCTTTCCCAGGGAAAATGGAAAAAGGATGTGCCCAGGGGCCCCTGGCCCTGACTGCAAAAAATCCTTATATCGAAGGATGGACCCCACACCGAAATTGTCCCCACCTCAAACTTGTGCTACCCTGATAGACCCAAGGGAGCCCTACAAACTGACATCAGGAACCTGGACTGCTGAGTTTTCTTTCCCAGGGAAACTGGAAAAAGGATACGCACAGGGGCCCCTGGCCCTGGGCCCCTGGCCCTGACTGCAAAAAATCCTCATATCGAAGGATGGACCCCACACGGAAACTGTCCCCACCTCAAATTTGTGCTGCCCTGATAGACCCAAGGGAGCCCTACAAACTGACATCAGGAACCTGGACTGCTGAGTTTTCTTTCCCAGGGAAAATGGAAAAAGGATGTGCCAAGGGGCCCCCGGACGTGGTCAGGGACCTCACTGCAAAAAATCCTTATATCGAAGGATGGACCCCACACCGAAGATGTCGCAACCTCAAAATTGTGCTACCCTGATAGACCCAAGGGAGCCCTACAAACTGACATCAGGAACCTGGAGTGCTGAGTTTTCTTTCCCAGGGAAAATGGAAAAAGGATGTGCCCAGGGGCCCCTGGCGCTGGACAGGGACTGCACTACAAAAAATCCTTATATCGAAGGATGGACCCCACACCGAAGTTGTCCCCACCTCAAACTTGTGCTACCCTGATACACCCAAGGGAGCCCTACAAACTGACATCAGGAACCTGGACTGCTGAGTTTTCTTTCCCAGGGAAAATGGCCAAAGGATGTGCCCAGGGGCCCCTGGCCCTGGGCAGGGCCCTGACTGCAAAGAATCCTTATATCGAAGGATGGACCCCACACGGATGTTGTCCCCACCTCAAACTTGTGCTACCCTGATAGACCCAAGGGAGCCCTACAAACTGACATCAGGAACCTGGACTGCTGAGTTTTCTTTCCCAGGGAAAATGGCCAAAGGATGTGCCCAGGGGCCCCTGGCCCTGGGCAGGGCCCTGACTGCAAAGAATCCTTATATCGAAGGATGGACCCCACACGGAAGCTGTCCCCACCTCAAACTTGTGCTGCCCTGATAGACCCAAGGGAGCCCTAAAAACTGACTTCAGGAACCTGGACTGCTGAGTTTTCTTTCCCAGGGAAATAGAAAAAGGATGTGCCCAGGGGTCCCTGGCCCTGACTGCAAAAAATCCTTATATCGAAGAAAGGACCCCACACCGAAGTTGTCCCCACCTCAAACTTGTGCCGCCCTGATAGACCCAAGGGAGCCCTACAAACTGACATCAGGAACCTGGACTGCTGAGTTTTCTTTCCCAGGGAAAATGGAAAAAGGATGTGCCCAGGGGCCCCTGCCCCTGACTGCAAAAAATCCTTATATCGAAGGATGGACCCCAGACCGAAATTGTCCCCACCTCAAACTTGTGCTGCCCTGATAGACCCAAGGGAGCCCTACAAACTGACATCAGGAACCTGGACTGCTGAGTTTTCTTTCCCAGGGAAAATGGAAAAAGGATACGCAGAGGGGCCCCTGGCCCTGGGCCCCTGGCCCTGACTGCAAAAAATCCTTATATCGAAGGATGGACCCCACACGGAAACTGTCCCCACCTCAAATTTGTGCTGCCCTGATAGACCCAAGGGAGCCCTACAAACTGACATCAGGAACCTGGACTGCTGAGTTTTCTTTCCCAGGGAAAATGGAAAAAGGATGTGCCCGGGGGCCCCTGGCCCTGGGCCCCTGGCCCTGACCGCAAAAACTCCTTATATCGAAGGATGGACCCCACACCGAAGTTGTCCCCACCTCAAACTTGTGCTGCCCTGATAGACCCAAGGGAGCCCTACAAACTGACATCAGGGTCCTGGACTGCTGAGTTTTCTTTCCCAGGGAAAATGGAAAAAGGATCTGCCCAGGAGCCCCTGGTGCTGGAGAGGGACCTCACTACAAAAAATCCTTATATAGAAGGATGGACCCGAGAGCGAAGTTGTCCCAACCTCAAACTTGTGCTGCCCTGATAGACCCAAGGGAGCCCTACAAACTGACATCAGGAACCTGGACTGCTGAGTTTTCTTTCCCAGGGAAAATGGAAAAAGGATGTGCCCAGGGGCCCCTGGCCCTGACTGCAAAAAATCCTTATATCGAAGGATGGACCCCACACCGAAGTTGTGCCCACCTCAAACTTGTGCTGCCCTGATAGACCCAAGGGAGCCCTACAAACTGACATCAGGAACCTGGACTGCTGAGTTTTCTTTCCCAGGCAAAATAGCCAAAGGATGTGCCCAGGGTCCCTGGCCCTGGGACCCTGGCCCTGACTGCAAAGAATCCTTATATCGAAGGATGGACCCCACACCGAAGTTGTCCCCACCTCAAACTTGTGCTGCCCTGATAGACCCAAGGGAGCCCTACAAACTGACATCAGGAACCTGGACTGCTGAGTTTTCTTTCCCAGGGAAAAAGGAAAAAGGATGTGCCCAGGGGCCCCTGGCCCTGGGCAGGGGCTTCACTGGAAAAAATCCTTATATCGAAGGATGGACCCCACACCGAAGTTGTCCCCACCTCAAACTTGTGCTGCCCTGATAGACCCAAGGGAGCCCTACAAACTGACATCAGGAACCTGGACTGCTGAGTTTTCTTTCCCAGGGAAAATGGAAAAAGGATGTGCCCAGGGGCCCCTTGCCCTGGACAGGGACCTCACTACAAGAAATCCTTATATCGAAGGATGGAGCCCACACCAAATTTGTTGCAAACTCAAACTTGTGCTACCCTGATTGACCCAAGAGAGCCCTACAAACTGACATCAGGAACCTGGACTGCTGAGTTTTCTTTCCCAGGGAAAATGGAAAAAGGATGTGCACAGGGGCCCCTGGCCCTGACTGCAAAAAATCCATATATCGAAGGATGGACCCCACACCGAAGCTGTCCCCACCTCAAACTTGTGCTGACCTGATAGACCCAAGGGAGCCCTACAAACTGACATCAGGAACCTGGACTGCTGAGTTTTCTTTCCCAGGCAAAATAGCCAAAGGATGTGCCCAGGGTCCCCTGGCCCTGGGCCCCTGGCCCTGACTGCAAAGAATCCTTATATCGAAGGATGGACCCCACACCGAAGTTGTCCCCACCTCAAACTTGTGCTGCCCTGATAGACCCAAGGGAGCCCTACAAACTGACATCAGGAACCTGGACTGCTAAGTTTTCTTTCCCAGGGAAAATGGAAAACGGATGTGCCCAGGGGCCCCTGGCCATGACTGCAAAAAATCCTTATATCGAAGGATGGACCCCACACTGAAGCTGTCCCCACCTCAAACTTGTGCTGCCCTGATAGACCCAAGGGAGCCCTACAAACTGACATCAGGAACCTGGACTGCTGAGTTTTCTTTCCAAGGGAAACTGGCCAGAGGATGTGCCCAGGGGCCCCTGGCCGTGGTCAGGGACCTCCGTACAAAAAATCCTTATATCGAAGGATGGACCCCACACCGAACTTGTCCCCACCTCTAACTTGTGCTGCCCTGATAGACCCAAGGGAGCCCTACAAACTGACATCAGGAACCTGGACTGCTGAGTTTTCTTTCCCAGGGAAAATGGAAAAAGGATGTGCACAGGGGCACCTGGCCCTGACTGCAAAAAATCCTTATATCGAAGGATGGACCCCACACCGAAGTTGTCCCCACCTCAAACTTGTGCTGCCCTGATAGACCCAAGGGAGCCCTACAAACTGACATCAGGAACCTGGACTGCTGAGTTTTCTTTCCCAGGCAAAATAGCCAAAGGATGTGCCCAGGGTCCCTGGCCCTGGGACCCTGGCCCTGACTGCAAAGAATCCTTATATCGAAGGATGGACCCCACACCGAAGTTGTCCCCACCTCAAACTTGTGCTGCCCTGATAGACCCAAGGGAGCCCTACAAACTGACATCAGGAACCTGGACTGCTGAGTTTTCTTTCCCAGGGAAAAAGGATAAAGGATGTGCCCAGGGGCCCCTGGCCCTGGGCAGGGGCCTCACTGGAAAAAATCCTTATATCGAAGGATGGACCCCACACCGAAGTTGTCCTCACCTCAAACTTGTGCTGCCCTTATAGACAAAAGGGAGCTCTACAAACTGACATCAGGAACCTGGACTGCTGAGTTTTCTTTCCCAGGGAAAATGAAAAAGGATGTGCCCAGGGGCCCCTGGCCCTGACTGCAAAAAATCCTTATATCGAAGGATGGACCCCACACCGAAGTTGTCCCCACCTCAAACTTGTGCTGCCCTGATAGACCCAAGGGAGCCCTACAAACTGACATCAGGAACCTGGACTGCTGAGTTTTCTTTCCCAGGGAAAATGGAAAAAGGATGTGCCCAGGGGCCCCTGGCCCTGGACAGGGCCCTCACTACAAAAAATCCCTATATCGAAGGATGGACCCCACACCAAATTTGTTGCAAACTCAAACTTGTGCTACCCTGATAGACCCAAGGGAGCCCTACAAACTGACATCAGGAACCTGGACTGCTGAGTTTTCTTTCCCAGGGAAAATGGAAAAAGGATGTGCACAGGGGCCCCTGGCCCTGACTGCAAAAAATCCATATATCGAAGGATGGACCCCACACCGAAGCTGTCCTCACCTCAAACTTGTGCTGCCCTTATAGACAAAAGGGAGCCCTACAAACTGACATCAGGAACCTGGACTGCTGAGTTTTCTTTCCCAGGCAAAATAGCCAAAGGATGTGCCCAGGGTCCCCTGGCCCTGGGCCCCTGGCCCTGACTGCAAAGAATCCTTATATCGAAGGATGGACCCCACACCGAAGTTGTCCCCACCTCAAACTTGTGCTGCCCTGATAGACCCAAGGGAGCCCTACAAACTGACATCAGGAACCTGGACTGCTGAGTTTTCTTTCCCAGGGAAAAAGGAAAAAGGATGTGCCCAGGGGCCCCTGGCCCTGACTGCAAAAAATCCTTATATCGAAGGATGGACCCCACACCGAAGTTGTCCCCACCTCAAACTTGTGCTGCCCTTATAGACAAAAGGGAGCTCTAGAAACTGACATCAGGAACCTGGACTGCTGAGTTTTCTTTCTCAGGGAAAATGAAAAAGGATGTGCCCAGGGGCCCCTGGCCCTGACTGCAAAAAATCCTTATATCGAAGGATGGACCCCACACCGAAGTTGTCCCCACCTCAAACTTGTGCTGCCCTGATACACCCAAGGGAGCCCTACAAACTGACATCAGGAACCTGGACTGCTGAGTTTTCTTTCCCAGGGAAAATGGAAAAAGGATGTGCCCAGGGGCCCCTGGCCCTGACTGCAAAGGATCCTTATATCGAAGGATGGACCCCACACCGAAGTTGTCCCCACCTCAAACTTGTGCTGCCCTGATAGACCCAAGGGAGCCCTACAAACTGACATCAGGAACCTGGACTGCTGAGTTTTCTTTCCCAGGGAAAATGGAAAAAGGATGTGCCCAGGGGCCCCTGGCCCTGGTCAGGGACCTCCCTACAAAAAATCCTTATATCGAAGGATGGACCCCACACTGAAGCTGTTCCCGCCTCAAACTTGTGCTGCCCTGATAGACCCAAGGGAGCCCTACAAACTGACATCAGGAACCTGGACTGCTGAGTTTTCTTTCCCAGGGAAAATGGAAAAAGGATGTGCACAGGGGCCCCGGGCTCTGACTGCAAAAAATCCTTATATCGAAGGATGGACCCCACACCGAAGTTGTCCCCACCTCTAACTTGTGCTGCCCTGATAGACCCAAGGGAGCCCTACAAACTGACATCAGGAACCTGGACTGCTGAGGTTTCTTTCCCAGGCAAAATAGCCAAAGGATGTGCCCAGGGTCCCCTGGCCCTGGGCCCCAGGCCCTGACTGCAAAGAATCCTTATATCGAAGGATGGACCCCACACCGAAGTTGTCCCCACCTCAAACTTATGCTGCCCTGATAGACCCAAGGGAGCCCTACAAACTGACATCAGGAACCTGGACTGCTGAGTTTTCTTTCCCAGGGAAAATGGAAAAAGGATGTGCACAGGGGCCCCGGGCTCTGACTGCAAAAAATCCTTATATCGAAGGATGGACCCCACACCGAAGTTGTCCCCACCTCTAACTTGTGCTGCCCTGATAGACCCAAGGGAGCCCTACAAACTGACATCAGGAACCTGGACTGCTGAGGTTTCTTTCCCAGGCAAAATAGCCAAAGGATGTGCCCAGGGTCCCCTGGCCCTGGGCCCCAGGCCCTGACTGCAAAGAATCCTTATATCGAAGGATGGACCCCACACCGAAGTTGTCCCCACCTCAAACTTGTGCTGCCCTGATAGACCCAAGGGAGCCCTAAAAACTGACTTCAGGAACCTGGACTGCTGAGTTTTCTTTCCCAGGGAAATAGAAAAAGGATGTGCCCAGGGGTCCCTGGCCCTGACTGCAAAAAATCCTTATATCGAAGAAAGGACCCCACACCGAAGTTGTCCCCACCTCAAACTTGTGCCGCCCTGATAGACCCAAGGGAGCCCTACAAACTGACATCAGGAACCTGGACTGCTGAGTTTTCTTTCCCAGGGAAAATGGAAAAAGGATGTGCACAGGGGCCCCTGGCCCTGGGCCGCTGGCCCTGACTGCAAAAAATCCTTATATCGAAGGATGGACCCCACACCGAAGTTGTCCCCACCTCAAACTTGTGCTGCCCTGATAGACCCAAGGTAGCCCTACAAACTGACATCAGGAACCTGGACTGCTGAGTTTTCTTTCCCAGGGAAAATGGAAAAAGGATGTGCCCAGGGGCCCCTGGCCCTGACTGCAAAAAATCCTTATATCGAAGGATGGACCCCAGACCGAAATTGTCCCCACCTCAAACTTGTGCTACCCTGATAGACCCAAGGGAGCCCTACAAACTGACATCAGGAACCTGGACTGCTGAGTTTTCTTTCCCAGGGAAAATGGAAAAAGGATACGCAGAGGGGCCCCTGGCCCTGGGCCCCTGGCCCTGACTGCAAAAAATCCTTATATCGAAGGATGGACCCCACACGGAAACTGTCCCCACCTCAAATTTGTGCTGCCCTGATAGACCCAAGGGAGCCCTACAAACTGACATCAGGAACCTGGACTGCTGAGTTTTCTTTCCCAGGGAAAATGGAAAAAGGATGTGCCCGGGGGCCCCTGGCCCTGGGCCCCTGGCCCTGACCGCAAAAACTCCTTATATCGAAGGATGGACCCCACACCGAAGTTGTCCCCACCTCAAACTTGTGCTGCCCTGATAGACCCAAGGGAGCCCTACAAACTGACATCAGGGTCCTGGACTGCTGAGTTTTCTTTCCCAGGGAAAATGGAAAAAGGATCTGCCCAGGAGCCCCTGGTGCTGGAGAGGGACCTCACTACAAAAAATCCTTATATAGAAGGATGGACCCGAGAGCGAAGTTGTCCCAACCTCAAACTTGTGCTGCCCTGATAGACCCAAGGGAGCCCTACAAACTGACATCAGGAACCTGGACTGCTGAGTTTTCTTTCCCAGGGAAAATGGAAAAAGGATGTGCCCAGGGGCCCCATGCCCTGACTGCAAAAAATCCTTATATCGAAGGATGGACCCCACACCAAAGCTGTCCCAAACTCAAACTTGTGCTGACCTGATAGACCCAAGGGTGCCCTACAAACTGACATCAGGAACCTGGACTGCTGAGGTTTCTTTCCCAGGGAAAATGGAAAAAGGATGTGCCCAGGGGCCCCTGGTCCTGGGCTGGGCCTCAATGCAAAAAATCCTTATATCGAAGGATGGACCCCACACCGAAGTTGTCCCCACCTCAAACTTGTGCTGCCCTGATAGACCCAAGGGAGCCCTACAAACTGACATCAGGAACCTGGACTGCTGAGTTTTCTTTCCCAGGGAAAATGGAAAAAGCATGTGCCCAGGGACCCCTGGCCCTGGGCCCCTGGCCCTGACTGCAAGAAATCCTTATATTGAAGGATGGACCCCACACCGAAGTTGTCCCCACCTCAAACTTGTGCTGCCCTGATAGACCCAAGGGAGCCCTACAAACTGACATCAGGAACCTGGACTGCTGAGTTTTCTTTCCCAGGGAAAATGGAAAAAGGATGTGCCCAGGGGCCCCTGGCCCTGGGCTGTGGCCTGACGGCAAATAATCCTTATATCGAAGGATGGACCCGACACCGAAGTTGTCCCCACCTCAAACTTGTGCTGCCCTGATAGACCCAAGGGAGCCCTACAAACCGACATCAGGAACCTGGACTGTTGAGTTTTCTTTCCCAGGGAAAATGGAAAAAGGATGTGCCCAGGGGCCCCTGGCCCTGACTGCAAAAAATCCTTATATCGAAGGATGGACCCCACACCGAAGTTGTCCCCACCTCAAACTTGTGCTGCCCTGATACACCCAAGGGAGCCCTACAAACTGACATCAGGAACCTGGACTGCTGAGTTTTCTTTCCCAGGGAAAATGGAAAAAGGATGTGCCCAGGGGCCCCTGGCCCTGACTGCAAAAAATCCTTATATCGAAGGATGGACCCCACACTGAAGCTGTCCCCACCTCAAACTTGTGCTGCCCTGATAGACCCAAGGGAGCCCTACAAACTGACATCAGGAACCTGGACTGCTGAGTTTTCTTTCCCAGGGAAACTGGCCAGAGGATGTGCCCAGGGGCCCCTGGCCCTGGTCAGGGACCTCCCTACAAAAAATCCTTATATCGAAGGATGGACCCCACACTGAAGCTGTTCCCGCCTCAAACTTGTGCTGCCCTGATAGACCCAAGGGAGCCCTACAAACTGACATCAGGAACCTGGACTGCTGAGTTTTCTTTCCCAGGGAAAATGGAAAAAGGATGTGCACAGGGGCCCCGGGCCCTGACAGCAAAAAATCCTTATATCGAAGGATGGACCCCACACCGAAGTTGTCCCCACCTCAAACTTGTGCTGCCCTGATAGACCCAAGGGAGCCCTACAAACTGACATCAGGAACCTGGACTGCTGAGTTTTCTTTCCCAGGGAAAAAGGAAAAAGGATGTGCCCAGGGGTCCCTGGCCCTGGGCAGGGGCCTCACTGGAAAAAATCCTTATATCGAAGGATGGACCCCACACCGAAGTTGTCCTCACCTCAAACTTGTGCTGCCCTTATAGACAAAAGGGAGCTCTACAAACTGACATCAGGAACCTGGACTGCTGAGTTTTCTTTCCCAGGGAAAATGAAAAAGGATGTGCCCAGGGGCCCCTGGCCCTGACTGCAAAAAATCCTTATATCGAAGGATGGACCCCACACTGAAGCTGTCCCCACCTCAAACTTGTGCTGCCCTGATAGACCCAAGGGAGCCCTACAAACTGACATCAGGAACCTGGACTGCTGAGTTTTCCTTCCCAGGGAAAATGGCCAAAGGATGTGCACAGGGGCCCCTGGCCCTGGTCAGGGACCTCACTACAAAAAATCCTTATATCGAAGGATGGACCCCACACTGAAGCTGTTCCCACCTTAAACTTGAGCTGCCCTGATAGACCCAAGGGAGCCGTACAAACTGACATCAGGAACCTGGACTGCTGAGTTTTCTTTCCCAGGGAAAATGGAAAAAGGATGTGCACAGGGGCCCCTGGCCCTGACTGCAAAAAATCCTTATATCGAAGGATGGACCCCACACCGAAGTTGTCCCCACCTCAAACTTGTGCTGCCCTGATAGACCCAAGGGAGCCCTACAAACTGACATCAGGAACCTGGACTGCTGAGTTTTCTTTCCCAGGGAAACTGGCCAGAGGATGTTCCCAGGGGCCCCTGGCCCTGGTCAGGGACCTCCCCACAAAAAATCCTTATATCGAAGGATGGACCCCACACTGAAGCTGTTCCCGCCTCAAACTTGTGCTGCCCTGATAGACCCAAGGGAGCCCTACAAACTGACATCAGGAACCTGGACTGCTGAGTTTTCTTTCCCAGGGAAAATGGAAAAAGGATGTGCACAGGGGCCCCGGGCTCTGACTGCAAAAAATCCTTATATCGAAGGATGGACCCCACACCGAAGTTGTCCCCACCTCTAACTTGTGCTGCCCTGATAGACCCAAGGGAGCCCTACAAACTGACATCAGGAACCTGGACTGCTGAGTTTTCTTTCCCAGGCAAAATAGCCAAAGGATGTGCCCAGGGTCCCCTGGCCCTGGGCCCCTGGCCCTGACTGCAAAGAATCCTTATATCGAAGGATGGACCCCACACCGAAGTTGTCCCCACCTCAAACTTGTGCTGCCCTGATAGACCCAAGGGAGCCCTACAAACTGACATCAGGAACCTGGACTGCTGAGTTTTCTTTCCCAGGGAAAATGGAAAAAGGATGTGCCCAGGGGCCCCTGGCCTTGGGCTGTGGCCTGACGGCAAATAATCCTTATATCGAAGGATGGACCCGACACCGAAGTTGTCCCCACCTCAAACTTGTGCTGCCCTGATAGACCCAAGGGAGCCATACAAACCGACATCAGGAACCTGGACTGTTGAGTTTTCTTTCCCAGGGAAAATGGAAAAAGGATGTGCCCAGGGGCCCCTGGCCCTGACTGCAAAAAATCCTTATATCGAAGGATGGACCCCACACCGAAGTTGTCCCCACCTCAAACTTGTGCTGCCCTGATAGACCCAAGGGAGCCCTACAAACTGACATCAGGAACCTGGACTGCTGAGTTTTCTTTCCCAGGCAAAATAGCCAAAGGATGTGCCCAGGGTCCCCTGGCCCTGGGCCCCTGGCCCTGACTGCAAAGAATCCTTATATCGAAGGATGGACCCCACACTGAAGCTGTCCCCACCTCAAACTTGTGCTGCCCTGATAGACCCAAGGGAGCCCTACAAACTGACATCAGGAACCTGGACTGCTGAGTTTTCTTTCCCAGGGAAAATGGCCAAAGGATGTGCCCAGAGGCCCCTGGCCCTGACTGCAAAAAATCCTTATATCGAAGGATGGACCCCACACCGAAGTTGTCCCCACCTCAAACTTGTGCTGCCCTGATAGACCCAAGGGAGCCCTACAAACTGACATCAGGAACCTGGACTGCTGAGTTTTCTTTCCCAGGGAAAATGGAAAAAGGATGTGCCCGGGGGCCCCTGGCCCTGACTGCAAAAAATCCTTATATCGAAGGATGGACCCCACACCGAAGTTGTCCCCACCTCAAACTTGTGCTGCCCTGATAGACCCAAGGGAGCCCTACAAACTGACATCAGGAACCTGGACTGCTGAGTTTTCTTTCCCAGGGAAATAGAAAAAGGATGTGCCCAGGGGTCCCTGGCCCTGACTGCAAAAAATCCTTATATCGAAGGATGGACCCCACACCGAAGTTGTCCCCACCTCAAACTTGTGCTGCCCTGATAGACCCAAGGGAGCCCTACAAACTGACATCAGGAACCTGGACTGCTGAGTTTTCTTTCCCAGGGAAAATGGAAAAAGGATGTGCCCAGAGGCCCCTGGCCCTGTACAGGGACCTCACTGCAAAACATCCTTATATCGAAGGATGGACCCCACACCGAAGTTGTCCCCACCTCAAACTTGTGCTGCCCTGATAGACCCAAGGGAGCCCTACAAACTGACATCAGGAACCTGGACTGCTGAGTTTTCTTTCCCAGGGAAAATGGAAAAAGGATGTGCCCAGGGGCCCCTGGCCCTGACTGCAAAAAATCCTTATATCGAAGGATGGACCCCACACCGAAATTGTCCCCACCTCAAACTTGTGCTACCCTGATAGACCCAAGGGAGCCCTACAAACTGACATCAGGAACCTGGACTGCTGAGTTTTCTTTCCCAGGGAAAATGGAAAAAGGATACGCACAGGGGCCCCTGGCCCTGGGCCCCTGGCCCTGACTGCAAAAAATCCTCATATCGAAGGATGGACCCCACACGGAAACTGTCCCCACCTCAAATTTGTGCTGCCCTGATAGACCCAAGGGAGCCCTACAAACTGACATCAGGAACCTGGACTGCTGAGTTTTCTTTCCCAGGGAAAATGGAAAAAGGATGTGCCCAGGGGCCCCCGGACGTGGTCAGGGACCTCACTGCAAAAAATCCTTATATCGAAGGATGGACCCCACACCGAAGATGTCGCAACCTCAAAATTGTGCTACCCTGATAGACCCAAGGGAGCCCTACAAACTGACATCAGGAACCTGGAGTGCTGAGTTTTCTTTCCCAGGGAAAATGGAAAAAGGATGTGCCCAGGGGCCCCTGGCGCTGGACAGGGACTGCACTACAAAAAATCCTTATATCGAAGGATGGACCCCACACCGAAGTTGTCCCCACCTCAAACTTGTGCTACCCTGATACACCCAAGGGAGCCCTACAAACTGACATCAGGAACCTGGACTGCTGAGTTTTCTTTCCCAGGGAAAATGGCCAAAGGATGTGCCCAGGGGCCCCTGGCCCTGGGCAGGGCCCTGACTGCAAAGAATCCTTATATCGAAGGATGGACCCCACACGGATGTTGTCCCCACCTCAAACTTGTGCTACCCTGATAGACCCAAGGGAGCCCTACAAACTGACATCAGGAAGCTGGACTGCTGAGTTTTCTTTCCCAGGGAAAATGGCCAAAGGATGTGCCCAGGGGCCCCTGGCCCTGGGCAGGGCCCTGACTGCAAAGAATCCTTATATCGAAGGATGGACCCCACACGGAAGCTGTCCCCACCTCAAACTTGTGCTGCCCTGATAGACCCAAGGGAGCCCTACAAACTGACATCAGGAACCTGGACTGCTGAGTTTTCCTTCCCAGGGAAAATGGCCAAAGGATGTGCACAGGGGCCCCTGGCCCTGGTCAGGGACCTCACTACAAAAAATCCTTATATCGAAGGATGGACCCCACACTGAAGCTGTTCCCACCTTAAACTTGTGCTGCCCTGATAGACCCAAGGGAGCCGTACAAACTGACATCAGGAACCTGGACTGCTGAGTTTTCTTTCCCAGGGAAAATGGAAAAAGGATGTGCACAGGGGCCCCTGGCCCTGACTGCAAAAAATCCTTATATCGAAGGATGGACCCCACACCGAAGTTGTCCCCACCTCAAACTTGTGCTGCCCTGATAGACCCAAGGGAGCCCTACAAACTGACATCAGGAACCTGGACTGCTGAGTTTTCTTTCCCAGGGAAACTGGCCAGAGGATGTGCCCAGGGGCCCCTGGCCCTGGTCAGGGACCTCCCTACAAAAAATCCTTATATCGAAGGATGGACCCCACACTGAAGCTGTTCCCGCCTCAAACTTGTGCTGCCCTGATAGACCCAAGGGAGCCCTACAAACTGACATCAGGAACCTGGACTGCTGAGTTTTCTTTCCCAGGGAAAATGGAAAAAGGATGTGCACAGGGGCCCCGGGCTCTGACAGAAAAAAAATCCTTATATCGAAGGATGGACCCCACACCGAAGTTGTCCCCACCTCTAACTTGTGCTGCCCTGATAGACCCAAGGGAGCCCTACAAACTGACATCAGGAACCTGGACTGCTGAGTTTTCTTTCCCAGGCAAAATAGCCAAAGGATGTGCCCAGGGTCCCCTGGCCCTGGGCCCCTGGCCCTGACTGCAAAGAATCCTTATATCGAAGGATGGACCCCACACCGAAGTTGTCCCCACCTCAAACTTGTGCTGCCCTGATAGACCCAAGGGAGCCCTACAAACTGACATCAGGAACCTGGACTGCTGAGTTTTCTTTCCCAGGGAAAATGGAAAAAGGATGTGCCCAGGGGCCCCTGGCCTTGGGCTGTGGCCTGATGGCAAATAATCCTTATATCGAAGGATGGACCCGACACCGAAGTTGTCCCCACCTCAAACTTGTGCTGCCCTGATAGACCCAAGGGAGCCATACAAACCGACATCAGGAACCTGGACTGTTGAGTTTTCTTTCCCAGGGAAAATGGAAAAAGGATGTGCCCAGGGGCCCCTGGCCCTGACTGCAAAAAATCCTTATATCGAAGGATGGACCCCACACCGAAGTTGTCCCCACCTCAAACTTGTGCTGCCCTGATAGACCCAAGGGAGCCCTACAAACTGACATCAGGAACCTGGACTGCTGAGTTTTCTTTCCCAGGCAAAATAGCCAAAGGATGTGCCCAGGGTCCCCTGGCCCTGGGCCCCTGGCCCTGACTGCAAAGAATCCTTATATCGAAGGATGGACCCCACACCGAAGTTGTCCCTACCTCAAACTTATGCTGCCCTGATAGACCCAAGGGAGCCCTACAAACTGACATCAGGAACCTGGACTGCTGAGTTTTCTTTCCCAGGGAAAAAGGAAAAAGTATGTGCCCAGGGGTCCCTGGCCCTGGGCAGGGACCTCACTGGAAAAAATCCTTATATCGAAGGATGGACCCCACACCGAAGTTGTCCTCACCTAAAACTTGTGCTGCCCTTATAGACAAAAGGGAGCTCTACAAACTGACATCAGGAACCTGGACTGCTGAGTTTTCTTTCCCAGGGAAAATGAAAAACGGATGTGCCCAGGGGCCCCTGGCCATGACTGCAAAAAATCCTTATATCGAAGGATGGACCCCACACTGAAGCTGTCCCCACCTCAAACTTGTGCTGCCCTGATAGACCCAAGGGAGCCCTACAAACTGACATCAGGAACCTGGACTGCTGAGTTTTCTTTCCCAGGGAAAATGGCCAAAGGATGTGCCCAGAGGCCCCTGGCCCTGACTGCAAAAAATCCTTATATCGAAGGATGGACCCCACACCGAAGTTGTCCCCACCTCAAACTTGTGCTGCCCTGATAGACCCAAGGGAGCCCTACAAACTGACATCAGGAACCTGGACTGCTGAGTTTTCTTTCCCAGGGAAAATGGAAAAAGGATGTGCCCGGGGGCCCCTGGCCCTGACTGCAAAAAATCCTTATATCGAAGGATGGACCCCACACCGAAGTTGTCCCCACCTCAAACTTGTGCTGCCCTGATAGACCCAAGGGAGCCCTACAAACTGACATCAGGAACCTGGACTGCTGAGTTTTCTTTCCCAGGGAAATAGAAAAAGGATGTGCCCAGGGGTCCCTGGCCCTGACTGCAAAAAATCCTTATATCGAAGGATGGACCCCCACACCGAAGTTGTCCCCACCTCAAACTTGTGCTGCCCTGATAGACCCAAGGGAGCCCTACAAACTGACATCAGGAACCTGGACTGCTGAGTTTTCTTTCCCAGGGAAAATGGAAAAAGGATGTGCCCAGAGGCCCCTGGCCCTGTACAGGGACCTCACTGCAAAACATCCTTATATCGAAGGATGGACCCCACACCGAAGTTGTCCCCACCTCAAACTTGTGCTGCCCTGATAGACCCAAGGGAGCCCTACAAACTGACATCAGGAACCTGGACTGCTGAGTTTTCTTTCCCAGGGAAAATGGAAAAAGGATGTGCCCAGGGGCCCCTGGCCCTGACTGCAAAAAATCCTTATATCGAAGGATGGACCCCACACCGAAATTGTCCCCACCTCAAACTTGTGCTACCCTGATAGACCCAAGGGAGCCCTACAAACTGACATCAGGAACCTGGACTGCTGAGTTTTCTTTCCCAGGGAAACTGGAAAAAGGATACGCACAGGGGCCCCTGGCCCTGGGCCCCTGGCCCTGACTGCAAAAAATCCTCATATCGAAGGATGGACCCCACACGGAAACTGTCCCCACCTCAAATTTGTGCTGCCCTGATAGACCCAAGGGAGCCCTACAAACTGACATCAGGAACCTGGACTGCTGAGTTTTCTTTCCCAGGGAAAATGGAAAAAGGATGTGCCAAGGGGCCCCCGGACGTGGTCAGGGACCTCACTGCAAAAAATCCTTATATCGAAGGATGGACCCCACACCGAAGATGTCGCAACCTCAAAATTGTGCTACCCTGATAGACCCAAGGGAGCCCTACAAACTGACATCAGGAACCTGGAGTGCTGAGTTTTCTTTCCCAGGGAAAATGGAAAAAGGATGTGCACAGGGGCCCCTGGCGCTGGACAGGGACTGCACTACAAAAAATCCTTATATCGAAGGATGGACCCCACACCGAAGTTGTCCCCACCTCAAACTTGTGCTACCCTGATACACCCAAGGGAGCCCTACAAACTGACATCAGGAACCTGGACTGCTGAGTTTTCTTTCCCAGGGAAAATGGCCAAAGGATGTGCCCAGGGGCCCCTGGCCCTGGGCAGGGCCCTGACTGCAAAGAATCCTTATATCGAAGGATGGACCCCACACGGATGTTGTCCCCACCTCAAACTTGTGCTACCCTGATAGACCCAAGGGAGCCCTACAAACTGACATCAGGAACCTGGACTGCTGAGTTTTCTTTCCCAGGGAAAATGGCCAAAGGATGTGCCCAGGGGCCCCTGGCCCTGGGCAGGGCCCTGACTGCAAAGAATCCTTATATCGAAGGATGGACCCCACACGGAAGCTGTCCCCACCTCAAACTTGTGCTGCCCTGATAGACCCAAGGGAGCCCTAAAAACTGACTTCAGGAACCTGGACTGCTGAGTTTTCTTTCCCAGGGAAATAGAAAAAGGATGTGCCCAGGGGTCCCTGGCCCTGACTGCAAAAAATCCTTATATCGAAGAAAGGACCCCACACCGAAGTTGTCCCCACCTCAAACTTGTGCCGCCCTGATAGACCCAAGGGAGCCCTACAAACTGACATCAGGAACCTGGACTGCTGAGTTTTCTTTCCCAGGGAAAATGGAAAAAGGATGTGCCCAGGGGCCCCTGCCCCTGACTGCAAAAAATCCTTATATCGAAGGATGGACCCCAGACCGAAATTGTCCCCACCTCAAACTTGTGCTGCCCTGATAGACCCAAGGGAGCCCTACAAACTGACATCAGGAACCTGGACTGCTGAGTTTTCTTTCCCAGGGAAAATGGAAAAAGGATACGCAGAGGGGCCCCTGGCCCTGGGCCCCTGGCCCTGACTGCAAAAAATCCTTATATCGAAGGATGGACCCCACACGGAAACTGTCCCCACCTCAAATTTGTGCTGCCCTGATAGACCCAAGGGAGCCCTACAAACTGACATCAGGAACCTGGACTGCTGAGTTTTCTTTCCCAGGGAAAATGGAAAAAGGATGTGCCCGGGGGCCCCTGGCCCTGGGCCCCTGGCCCTGACCGCAAAAACTCCTTATATCGAAGGATGGACCCCACACCGAAGTTGTCCCCACCTCAAACTTGTGCTGCCCTGATAGACCCAAGGGAGCCCTACAAACTGACATCAGGGTCCTGGACTGCTGAGTTTTCTTTCCCAGGGAAAATGGAAAAAGGATCTGCCCAGGAGCCCCTGGTGCTGGAGAGGGACCTCACTACAAAAAATCCTTATATAGAAGGATGGACCCGAGAGCGAAGTTGTCCCAACCTCAAACTTGTGCTGCCCTGATAGACCCAAGGGAGCCCTACAAACTGACATCAGGAACCTGGACTGCTGAGTTTTCTTTCCCAGGGAAAATGGAAAAAGGATGTGCCCAGGGGCCCCTGGCCCTGACTGCAAAAAATCCTTATATCGAAGGATGGACCCCACACCGAAGTTGTGCCCACCTCAAACTTGTGCTGCCCTGATAGACCCAAGGGAGCCCTACAAACTGACATCAGGAACCTGGACTGCTGAGTTTTCTTTCCCAGGCAAAATAGCCAAAGGATGTGCCCAGGGTCCCTGGCCCTGGGACCCTGGCCCTGACTGCAAAGAATCCTTATATCGAAGGATGGACCCCACACCGAAGTTGTCCCCACCTCAAACTTGTGCTGCCCTGATAGACCCAAGGGAGCCCTACAAACTGACATCAGGAACCTGGACTGCTGAGTTTTCTTTCCCAGGGAAAAAGGAAAAAGGATGTGCCCAGGGGCCCCTGGCCCTGGGCAGGGGCTTCACTGGAAAAAATCCTTATATCGAAGGATGGACCCCACACCGAAGTTGTCCCCACCTCAAACTTGTGCTGCCCTGATAGACCCAAGGGAGCCCTACAAACTGACATCAGGAACCTGGACTGCTGAGTTTTCTTTCCCAGGGAAAATGGAAAAAGGATGTGCCCAGGGGCCCCTTGCCCTGGACAGGGACCTCACTACAAGAAATCCTTATATCGAAGGATGGAGCCCACACCAAATTTGTTGCAAACTCAAACTTGTGCTACCCTGATTGACCCAAGGGAGCCCTACAAACTGACATCAGGAACCTGGACTGCTGAGTTTTCTTTCCCAGGGAAAATGGAAAAAGGATGTGCACAGGGGCCCCTGGCCCTGACTGCAAAAAATCCATATATCGAAGGATGGACCCCACACCGAAGCTGTCCCCACCTCAAACTTGTGCTGACCTGATAGACCCAAGGGAGCCCTACAAACTGACATCAGGAACCTGGACTGCTGAGTTTTCTTTCCCAGGCAAAATAGCCAAAGGATGTGCCCAGGGTCCCCTGGCCCTGGGCCCCTGGCCCTGACTGCAAAGAATCCTTATATCGAGGGATGGACCCCACACCGAAGTTGTCCCCACCTCAAACTTGTGCTGCCCTGATAGACCCAAGGGAGCCCTACAAACTGACATCAGGAACCTGGACTGCTAAGTTTTCTTTCCCAGGGAAAATGGAAAACGGATGTGCCCAGGGGCCCCTGGCCATGACTGCAAAAAATCCTTATATCGAAGGATGGACCCCACACTGAAGCTGTCCCCACCTCAAACTTGTGCTGCCCTGATAGACCCAAGGGAGCCCTACAAACTGACATCAGGAACCTGGACTGCTGAGTTTTCTTTCCAAGGGAAACTGGCCAGAGGATGTGCCCAGGGGCCCCTGGCCGTGGTCAGGGACCTCCCTACAAAAAATCCTTATATCGAAGGATGGACCCCACACCGAACTTGTCCCCACCTCTAACTTGTGCTGCCCTGATAGACCCAAGGGAGCCCTACAAACTGACATCAGGAACCTGGACTGCTGAGTTTTCTTTCCCAGGGAAAATGGAAAAAGGATGTGCACAGGGGCACCTGGCCCTGACTGCAAAAAATCCTTATATCGAAGGATGGACCCCACACCGAAGTTGTCCCCACCTCAAACTTGTGCTGCCCTGATAGACCCAAGGGAGCCCTACAAACTGACATCAGGAACCTGGACTGCTGAGTTTTCTTTCCCAGGCAAAATAGCCAAAGGATGTGCCCAGGGTCCCTGGCCCTGGGACCCTGGCCCTGACTGCAAAGAATCCTTATATCGAAGGATGGACCCCACACCGAAGTTGTCCCCACCTCAAACTTGTGCTGCCCTGATAGACCCAAGGGAGCCCTACAAACTGACATCAGGAACCTGGACTGCTGAGTTTTCTTTCCCAGGGAAAAAGGATAAAGGATGTGCCCAGGGGCCCCTGGCCCTGGGCAGGGGCCTCACTGGAAAAAATCCTTATATCGAAGGATGGACCCCACACCGAAGTTGTCCTCACCTCAAACTTGTGCTGCCCTTATAGACAAAAGGGAGCTCTACAAACTGACATCAGGAACCTGGACTGCTGAGTTTTCTTTCCCAGGGAAAATGAAAAAGGATGTGCCCAGGGGCCCCTGGCCCTGACTGCAAAAAATCCTTATATCGAAGGATGGACCCCACACCGAAGTTGTCCCCACCTCAAACTTGTGCTGCCCTGATAGACCCAAGGGAGCCCTACAAACTGACATCAGGAACCTGGACTGCTGAGTTTTCTTTCCCAGGGAAAATGGAAAAAGGATGTGCCCAGGGGCCCCTGGCCCTGGACAGGGCCCTCACTACAAAAAATCCCTATATCGAAGGATGGACCCCACACCAAATTTGTTGCAAACTCAAACTTGTGCTACCCTGATAGACCCAAGGGAGCCCTACAAACTGACATCAGGAACCTGGACTGCTGAGTTTTCTTTCCCAGGGAAAATGGAAAAAGGATGTGCACAGGGGCCCCTGGCCCTGACTGCAAAAAATCCATATATCGAAGGATGGACCCCACACCGAAGCTGTCCTCACCTCAAACTTGTGCTGCCCTTATAGACAAAAGGGAGCCCTACAAACTGACATCAGGAACCTGGACTGCTGAGTTTTCTTTCCCAGGCAAAATAGCCAAAGGATGTGCCCAGGGTCCCCTGGCCCTGGGCCCCTGGCCCTGACTGCAAAGAATCCTTATATCGAAGGATGGACCCCACACCGAAGTTGTCCCCACCTCAAACTTGTGCTGCCCTGATAGACCCAAGGGAGCCCTACAAACTGACATCAGGAACCTGGACTGCTGAGTTTTCTTTCCCAGGGAAAAAGGAAAAAGGATGTGCCCAGGGGCCCCTGGCCCTGACTGCAAAAAATCCTTATATCGAAGGATGGACCCCACACCGAAGTTGTCCCCACCTCAAACTTGTGCTGCCCTTATAGACAAAAGGGAGCTCTAGAAACTGACATCAGGAACCTGGACTGCTGAGTTTTCTTTCTCAGGGAAAATGAAAAAGGATGTGCCCAGGGGCCCCTGGCCCTGACTGCAAAAAATCCTTATATCGAAGGATGGACCCCACACCGAAGTTGTCCCCACCTCAAACTTGTGCTGCCCTGATACACCCAAGGGAGCCCTACAAACTGACATCAGGAACCTGGACTGCTGAGTTTTCTTTCCCAGGGAAAATGGAAAAAGGATGTGCCCAGGGGCCCCTGGCCCTGACTGCAAAGGATCCTTATATCGAAGGATGGACCCCACACCGAAGTTGTCCCCACCTCAAACTTGTGCTGCCCTGATAGACCCAAGGGAGCCCTACAAACTGACATCAGGAACCTGGACTGCTGAGTTTTCTTTCCCAGGGAAAATGGAAAAAGGATGTGCCCAGGGGCCCCTGGCCCTGGTCAGGGACCTCCCTACAAAAAATCCTTATATCGAAGGATGGACCCCACACTGAAGCTGTTCCCGCCTCAAACTTGTGCTGCCCTGATAGACCCAAGGGAGCCCTACAAACTGACATCAGGAACCTGGACTGCTGAGTTTTCTTTCCCAGGGAAAATGGAAAAAGGATGTGCACAGGGGCCCCGGGCTCTGACTGCAAAAAATCCTTATATCGAAGGATGGACCCCACACCGAAGTTGTCCCCACCTCTAACTTGTGCTGCCCTGATAGACCCAAGGGAGCCCTACAAACTGACATCAGGAACCTGGACTGCTGAGGTTTCTTTCCCAGGCAAAATAGCCAAAGGATGTGCCCAGGGTCCCCTGGCCCTGGGCCCCAGGCCCTGACTGCAAAGAATCCTTATATCGAAGGATGGACCCCACACCGAAGTTGTCCCCACCTCAAACTTATGCTGCCCTGATAGACCCAAGGGAGCCCTACAAACTGACATCAGGAACCTGGACTGCTGAGTTTTCTTTCCCAGGGAAAATGGAAAAAGGATGTGCACAGGGGCCCCGGGCTCTGACTGCAAAAAATCCTTATATCGAAGGATGGACCCCACACCGAAGTTGTCCCCACCTCTAACTTGTGCTGCCCTGATAGACCCAAGGGAGCCCTACAAACTGACATCAGGAACCTGGACTGCTGAGGTTTCTTTCCCAGGCAAAATAGCCAAAGGATGTGCCCAGGGTCCCCTGGCCCTGGGCCCCAGGCCCTGACTGCAAAGAATCCTTATATCGAAGGATGGACCCCACACCGAAGTTGTCCCCACCTCAAACTTATGCTGCCCTGATAGACCCAAGGGAGCCCTACAAACTGACATCAGGAACCTGGACTGCTGAGTTTTCTTTCCCAGGGAAAAAGGAAAAAGGATGTGCCCAGGGGTCCGTGGCCCTGGGCAGGGGCCTCACTGGAAAAAATCCTTATATCGAAGGATGGACCCCACACCGAAGTTGTCCTCACCTCAAACTTGTGCTGCCCTTATAGACAAAAGGGAGCTCTACAAACTGACATCAGGAACCTGGACTGCTGAGTTTTCTTTCCCAGGGAAAATGAAAAAGGATGTGCCCAGGGGCCCCTGGCCCTGACTGCAAAAAATCCTTATATCGAAGGATGGACCCCACACCGAAGTTGTCCCCACCTCAAACTTGTGCTGCCCTGATAGACCCAAGGGAGCCCTACAAACTGACATCAGGAACCTGGACTGCTGAGTTTTCTTTCCCAGGGAAAATGGCCAAAGGATGTGCCCAGGGGCCCCTGGCCCTGGTCAGGGACCTCACTACAAAAAATCCTTATATCGAAGGATGGACCCCACACTGAAGCTGTTCCCACCTTAAACTTCTGCTGCCCTGATAGACCCAAGGGAGCCCTACAAACTGACATCAGGAACCTGGACTGCTGAGTTTTCTTTCCCAGGGAAAATGGAAAAAGGATGTGCACAGGGGCCCCTGGCCCTGACTGCAAAAAATCCTTATATCGAAGGATGGACCCCACACCGAAGTTGTCCCAACCTCAAACTTGTGCTGCCCTGATAGACCCAAGGGAGCCCTACAAACTGACATCAGGAACCTGGACTGCTGAGTTTTCTTTCCCAGGGAAAATGGAAAAAGCATGTGCCCAGGGGCCCCTGGCCCTGGGCCCCTGGCCCTGACTGCAAGAAATCCTTATATTGAAGGATGGACCCCGCACCGAAGTTGTCCCCACCTCAAACTTGTGCTGCCCTGATAGACCCAAGGGAGCCCTACAAACTGACATCAGGAACCTGGACTGCTGAGTTTTCTTTCCCAGGGAAAATGGAAAAAGGATGTGCCCAGGGGCCCCTGGTCCTGGGCTGTGGCCTGACGGCAAAGAATCCTTATATCGAAGGATGGACCCGACACCGAAGCTGTCCCCACCTCAAACTTGTGCTGCCCTGATAGACCCAAGGGAGCCCTACAAACCGACATCAGGAACCTGGACTGTTGAGTTTTCTTTCCCAGGGAAAATGGAAAAAGGATGTGCCCAGGGGCCCCTGGCCCTGGTCAAGGACCTCACCACAAAAAATCCTTATATCGAAGGATGGACCCCACACTGAAGCTGTCCCCACCTCAAACTTGTGCTGCCCTGATAGACCCAAGGGAGCCCTACAAACTGACATCCGGAACCTGGACTGCTAAGTTTTCTTTCCCAGGGAAAATGGAAAACGGATGTGCCCAGGGGCCCCTGGCCATGACTGCAAAAAATCCTTATATCGAAGGATGGACCCCACACTGAAGCTGTCCCCACCTCAAACTTGTGCTGCCCTGATAGACCCAAGGGAGCCCTACAAACTGACATCAGGAACCTGGACTGCTGAGTTTTCTTTCCCAGGGAAAATGGAAAAAGGATGTGCCCAGGGGCCCCTTGCCCTGGACAGGGCCCTCACTACAAAAAATCCCTATATCGAAGGATGGACCCCACACCAAATTTGTTGCAAACTCAAACTTCTGCTACCCTGATAGACCCAAGGGAGCCCTACAAACTGACATCAGGAACCTGGACTGCTGAGTTTTCTTTCCCAGGGAAAATGGAAAAAGGATGTGCACAGGGACCCCTGGCCCTGACTGCAAAAAATCCTTATATCGAAGGATGGACCCCACACCGAAGCTGTCCCCACCTCAAACTTGTGCTGACCTGATAGACCCAAGGGAGCCCTACAAACTGACATCAGGAACCTGGACTGCTGAGTTTTCTTTCCCAGGCAAAATAGCCAAAGGATGTGCCCAGGGTCCCCTGGCCCTGGGCCCCTGGCCCTGACTGCAAAGAATCCTTATATCGAAGGATGGACCCCACACCGAAGTTGTCCCCACCTCAAACTTGTGCTGCCCTGATAGACCCAAGGGAGCCCTACAAACTGACATCAGGAACCTGGACTGCTGAGTTTTCTTTCCCAGGGTAAAAGGAAAAAGGATGTGCCCAGGGGCCCCTGGCCCTGGGCAGGGGCCTCACTACAAAAAATCCTTATATCGAAGGATGGACCCCACACCGAAATTGTCCCCACCTCAAACTTCTGCTGCCCTTATAGACAAAAGGGAGCTCTACAAACTGACATCAGGAACCTGGACTGCTGAGTTTTCTTTCTCAGGGAAAATGAAAAAGGATGTGCCCAGGGGCCCCTGGCCCTGACTGCAAAAAATCCTTATATCGAAGGATGGACCCCACACCGAAGTTGTCCCCACCTCAAACTTGTGCTGCCCTGATACACCCAAGGGAGCCCTACAAACTGACATCAGGAACCTGGACTGCTGAGTTTTCTTTCCCAGGGAAAATGGAAAAAGGATGTGCCCAGGGGCCCCTGGCCCTGACTGCAAAGAATCCTTATATCGAAGGATGGACCCCACACCGAAGTTGTCCCCACCTCAAACTTGTGCTGCCCTGATAGACCCAAGGGAGCCCTACAAACTGACATAAGGAACCTGGACTGCTGAGTTTTCTTTCCCAGGGAAAATGGAAAAAGGGTGTGCTCAGGGGCCCCTGGCCCTGGACAGGGACCTCACTGCAAAAAATCCTTATATCGAAGGATGGACCCCACACCCAAGTTGTCCCCATCTCAAAATTGTGCGGCCCTGATAGACCCAAGGGAGCCCTACAAACTGACATCAGGAACCTGGACTGCTGAGTTTTCTTTCCCAGGGAAAAGGGCCAAAGGTTGTGCCCAGGGGCCCCTGGCCCTGACTGCAAAAAGTCCTTATATCGAAGGATGGACCCCACACCGAAGTTGTCCCCACCTCAAACTTGTGCTGCCCTGATAGACCCAAGGGAGCTCTACAAACTGACATCAGGAACCTGGACTGCTGAGTTTTCTTTCCCAGGGAAAATGGAAAAAGGATGTGCCCAGGGGCCCCTGGCCCTGGACAGGGACCTCACTACAAGAAATCCTTATATCGAAGGATGGACCCCACACCAAAATTGTCCCCACCTCAAACATGTGCTGCCCTGATAGACCCAAGGGAGCCCTACAAACTGACATCAGGAACCTGGACTGCTGAGTTTTCTTTCCCAGGGAAAATGGCCAAAGGATGTGCCCAGGGGCCCCTGGCCCTGGACAGGGGCCTCACTACAAAAAATCCTTATATCGAAGGATGGACCCCACACCGAAGTTGTCCCCACCTCAAACTTGTGCTGCCCTGATAGACCCAAGGGAGACCTACAAACTGACATCAGGAACCTGGAATGCTGAGTTTTCTTTCCCAGGGAAAATGGCCAAAGGATGTGCCCAGGGGCCCCTGGCCCTGACTGCAAAAAATCCTTATATCGAAGGATGGACCCCACACCGAAGTTGTCCCCACCTCAAACTTGTGCTGCCCTGATAGACCCAAGGGAGCCCTACAAACTGACATCAGGAACCTGGACTGCTGAGTTTTCTTTCCCAGGGAAAATGGAAAAAGGATGTGCACAGGGGCCCCTGGCCCTGGGCTGGGGCCTGACTGCAAAGAATCCTTATATCGAGGGATGGACCCCACACCGAAGTTGTCCCCACCTCAAACTTGTGCTGCCCTGATACACCCAAGGGAGCCCTACAAACTGACATCAGGAACCTGGACTGCTGAGTTTTCTTTCCCAGGGAAAATGGAAAAAGGATGTGCTCAGGGGCCCCTGGCCCTGGACAGGGACCTCACTGCAAAAAATCCTTTATCGAAGGATGGACCCCACACCGACGTTGTCCCCACCTCAAACTTGTGCTGCCCTGATACACCCAAGGGAGCCCTACAAACTGACATCAGGAACCTGGACTGCTGAGTTTTCTTTCCCAGGGAAAATGGAAAAAGGATGTGCCCAGGGGGCCCTGGCCCTGACTGCAAAAAATCCTTATATCGAAGGATGGACCCCACACCGAAGTTGTCCCCATCTCAAACTTGTGCTGCCCTGATAGACCCAAGGGAGCCCTACAAACTGACATCAGGAACCTGGACTGCTGAGTTTTCTTTCCCAGGCAAAATGGAAAAAGGATGTGCACAGGGGCCCTGGCCCTGGGCTGTGACCTGACGGCAAATAATCCTTATATCGAAGGATGGACCCGACTCCGAAGTAGTCCCCACCTCAAACTTGTGCTGCCCTGATAGACCCAAGGGAGCCCTACAAACTGACATCAGGAACCTGGACTGCTGAGTTTTCTTTCCCAGGGAAAATCGAAAAAGGATGTGCCCAGGGGCCCCATGCCCTGACTGCAAAAAATCCTTATATCGAAGGATGGACCCCACACTGAAGCTGTCCCCACCTCAAACTTGTGCTGCCCTGATAGACCCAAGGGAGCCCTACAAACTGACATCAGGAACCTGGAATGCTGAGTTTTCTTTCCCAGGGAAAATGGAAAAAGGATGTGCCCAGGGGCCCCTGGCCCTGACTGCAAAGAATCCTTATATCGAAGGATGGACCCCACACTGAAGCTGTCCCCACCTCAAACTTGTGCTGCCCTGATAGACCCAAGGGAGCCCTACAAACTGACATCAGGAACCTGGACTGCTGAGTTTTCTTTCCCAGGGAAAATGGCCAGAGGATGTGCCCAGGGGCCACTGGCCCTGGTCAGGGACCTCACTACAAAAAATCCTTATATCGAAGGATGGACCCCACACTGAAGCTGTTCCCACCTCAAACTTGTGCTGCCCTGATAGACCCAAGGGAGCCCTACAAACTGACATCAGTAACCTGGACTGCTGAGTTTTCTTTCCCAGGGAAAATGGAAAAAGGATGTGCTCAGGGGCCCCTGGCCCCGACTGCAAAAAATCCTTATATCGAAGGATGGACCCCACACCGAAGTTGTCCCCACCTCAAACCTGTGCTGCCCTGATAGACCCAAGGGAGCCCTACAAACTGACATCAGGAACCTGGACTGCTGAGTTTTCTTTCCCAGGGAAAATGGCCAAAGGGTGTGCCGGGGGCCCCTGGCCCTGACTTCAAAGAATCCTTATATTGAAGGACGGACCCCACACTGAAGTTGTCCCCACCTCAAACTTGTGCTGCCCTGATACACCCAAGGGAGCCCTACAAACTGACATCAGGAACCTGGACTGCTGAGTTTTCTTTCCCAGGGAAAATGGCCAAAGGATGTGCACAGGGGCCCCTGGCCCTGGGCTGGGGCCTGACTGCAAAGAATCCTTATATCGAGGGATGGACCCCACACCGAAGTTGTCCCCACCTCAAACTTGTGCTGCCCTGATAGACCCAAGGGAGCCCTACAAACTGACATCAGGAACCTGGACTGCTGAGTTTTCTTTCCCAGGGAAAATGGAAAAAGGATGTGCTCAGGGGCCCCTGGCCCTGGGCAGGGACCTCACTGCAAAAAATCCTTTATCGAAGGATGGACCCCACACCGAAGTTGTCCCCACCTCAAACTTGTGCTGCCCTGATACACCCAAGGGAGCCCTACAAACTGACATCAGGAACCTGGACTGCTGAGTTTTCTTTCCCAGGGAAAATGGAAAAAGGATGTGCCTAGGGGGCCCTGGCCCTGACTGCAAAAAATCCTTATATCGAAGGATGGACCCCACACTGAAGCTGTCCCCACCTCAAACTTGTGCTGCCCTGATAGACCCAAGGGAGCCCTACGAACTGACATCAGGAACCTGGACTGCTGAGTTTTCTTTCCCAGGGAAAATGGCCAAAGGATGTGCCCAGGGTCCCCTGGCCCTGGTCAGGGACCTCACTACAAAAAATCCTTATATCGAAGGATGGACCCCACACTGAAGCTGTTCCCACCTTAAACTTGTGCTGCCCTGATAGACCCAAGGGAGCCCTACAAACTGACATCAGGAACCTGGACTGCTGAGTTTTCTTTCCCAGGCAAAATAGCCAAAGGATGTGCCCAGGGTCCCCTGGCCCTGGGCCCCTGGCCCTGACTGCAAAGAATCCTTATATCGAAGGATGGACCCCACACCGAAGTTGTCCCCATCTCAAACTTGTGCTGCCCTGATAGACCCAAGGGAGCCCTACAAACTGACATCAGGAACCTGGACTGCTGAGTTTTCTTTCCCAGGGAAAATGGAAAAAGCATGTGCCCAGGGGCCCCTGGCCCTGGGCCCCTGGCCCTGACTGCAAGAAATCCTTATATTGAAGGATGGACCCCGCACCGAAGTTGTCCCCACCTCAAACTTGTGCTGCCCTGATAGACCCAAGGGAGCCCTACAAACTGACATCAGGAACCTGGACTGCTGAGTTTTCTTTCCCAGGGAAAATGGAAAAAGGATGTGCCCAGGGGCCCCTGGCCCTGGGCTGTGGCCTGACGGCAAAGAATCCTTATATCGAAGGATGGACCCGACACCGAAGCTGTCCCCACCTCAAACTTGTGCTGCCCTGATAGACCCAAGGGAGCCCTACAAACCGACATCAGGAACCTGGACTGTTGAGTTTTCTTTCCCAGGGAAAATGGAAAAAGGATGTGCCCAGGGGCCCCTGGCCCTGGTCAGGGACCTCACTACAAAAAATCCTTATATCGAAGGATGGACCCCACACTGAAACTGTCCCCAACTCAAACTTGTGCTGCCCTGATAGACCCAAGGGAGCCCTACAAACTGATATCAGGAACCTGGACTGCTGAGTTTTCTTTCCCAGGGAAAATGGAAAAAGGATGTGCCCAGGGGCCCCTGGTCCTGGGCTGGGCCTCACTGCAAAAAATCCTTATATCGAAGGATGGACCCCACACCGAAGTTGTCCCCACCTCAAACTTGTGCTGCCCTGATAGACCCAAGGGAGCCCTACAAACTGACATCCGGAACCTGGACTGCTACGTTTTCTTTCCCCGGGAAAATGGAAAACGGATGTGCCCAGGGGCCCCTGGCCATGACTGCAAAAAATCCTTATATCGAAGGATGGACCCCACACTGAAGCTGTCCCCACCTCAAACTTGTGCTGCCCTGATAGACCCAAGGGAGCCCTACAAACTGACATCAGGAACCTGGACTGCTGAGTTTTCTTTCCCAGGGAAAATGGAAAAAGGATGTGCCCAGGGGCCCCTGGCCGTGGTCAGGGACCTCACTACAAAAAATCCTTATATCGAAGGATGGACCCCACACTGAAGCTGTCCCCACCTCAAACTTGTGCTGCCCTGATAGACCCAAGGGAGCCCTACAAACTGACATCAGGAACCTGGACTGCTGAGTTTTCTTTCCCAGGGAAAATGGAAAAAGGATGTGCCCAGGGGCCCCTGGCCCTGACTGCAAAAAATCCTTATATCGAAGGATGGACCCCACACCGAAGTTGTCCCCACCTCAAACTTGTGCTGCCCTGATAGACCCAAGGGAGCCCTACAAACTGACATCAAAAACCTGGACTGCTGAGTTTTCTTTCCCAGGCAAAATAGCCAAAGGATGTGCCCAGGGGCCCCTGGTCCTGGGCTGGGCCTCACTGCAAAAAATCCTTATATCGAAGGATGGACCCCACACCGAAGTTGTCCCCACCTCAAACTTGTGCTGCCCTGATAGACCCAAGGGAGCCCTACAAACTGACATCCGGAACCTGGACTGCTAAGTTTTCTTTCCCAGGGAAAATGGAAAACGGATGTGCCCAGGGGCCCCTGGCCATGACTGCAAAAAATCCTTATATCGAAGGATGGACCCCACACTGAAGCTGTCCCCACCTCAAACTTGTGCTGCCCTGATAGACCCAAGGGAGCCCTACAAACTGACATCAGGAACCTGGACTGCTGAGTTTTCTTTCCCAGGGAAAATGGAAAAAGGATGTGCACAGGGGCCCCTGGCCCTGACTGCAAAAAATCCTTATATCGAAGGATGGACCCCACACCGAAGTTGTCCCCACCTCAAACTTGTGCTGCCCTGATAGACCCAAGGGAGCCCTACAAACTGACATCAAAAACCTGGACTGCTGAGTTTTCTTTCCCAGGCAAAATAGCCAAAGGATGTGCCCAGGGTCCCTGGCCCTGGGACCCTGGCCCTGACTGCAAAGAATCCTTATATCGAAGGATGGACCCCACACCGAAGTTGTCCCCACCTCAAACTTGTGCTGCCCTGATAGACCCAAGGGAGCCCTACAAACTGACATCAGGAACCTGGACTGCTGAGTTTTCTTTCCCAGGGAAAATGGAAAAAGGATGTGCCCAGGGGCCCCTTGCCCTGGACAGGGCCCTCACTACAAAAAATCCCTATATCGAAGGATGGACCCCACACCAAATTTGTTGCAAACTCAAACTTCTGCTACCCTGATAGACCCAAGGGAGCCCTACAAACTGACATCAGGAACCTGGACTGCTGAGTTTTCTTTCCCAGGGAAAATGGAAAAAGGATGTGCACAGGGGCCCCTGGCCCTGACTGCAAAAAATCCTTATATTGAAGGATGGACCCCACACCGAAGTTGTCCCCACCTCAAACTTGTGCTGCCCTGATAGACCCAAGGGAGCCCTACAAACTGACATCAGGAACCTGGACTGCTGAGTTTTCTTTCCGAGGGAAAATGGAAAAAGGATGTGCACAGGGGCCCCTGGCCCTGGACAGGGCCCTCACTACAAAAAATCCTTATATCGAAGGATGGAGCCCACACCGAATTTGTCCCCACCTCAAACTTGTGCTGCCCTGATAGACCCAAGGGAGCCCTACAAACTGACATCAGGAACCTGGACTGCTGAGTTTTCTTTCCCAGGGAAAATGGCCAAAGGATGTGCCCAGGGGCCCCTGGCCCTGACTGCAAAAAATCCTTATATCGAAGGATGGACCCCACACCGAAGTTGTCCCCACCTCAAACTTGTGCTGCCCTGATAGACCCAAGGGAGCCCTACAAACTGACATCAGGAACCTGGACTGCTGAGTTTTCTTTCCCAGGGAAAATGGAAAAAGGATGTGCCCAGGGGCCCCTGGTCCTGGGCTGGGCCCTGACTGCAAAGAATCCTTATATCGAAGGATGGACCCCACACCGAAGTTGTCCCCACCTCAAACTTGTGCTGCCCTGATAGACCCAAGGGAGCCCTACAAACTGACATCAGGAACCTGGACTGCTGAGTTTTCTTTCCCAGGGAAAATGGAAAAAGGGTGTGCCCAGGGGCCCCTGGCCCTGACTGCAATAAATCCTTATATCGAAGGATGCACCCCACATCGAAGTTGTCCCAACCTCAAACTTGTGCTGCCCTGATAGACCCAAGGGAGCCCTACAAACTGACATCAGGAACCTGGACTGCTGAGTTTTCTTTCCCAGGGAAAATGGAAAAAGGATGTGCCCAGGGGCCCCTGGCCCTGGGCAGGGGCCTCACTACAAAAAATCCTTATATCGAAGGATGGACCCCACACCGAAGTTGTCCCCACCTCAAACTTGTGCTGCCCTGATAGACCCAAGGGAGCCCTACAAACTGACATCAGGAACCTGGACTGCTGAGTTTTCTTTCCCAGGGAAAATGGAAAAAGGATGTGCCCAGGGGCCCCTGGCCCTGGGCAGGGGCCTCACTACAAAAAATCCTTATATCGAAGGATGGACCCCACACCGAAGTTGTCCCCACCTCAAACTTGTGCTGCCCTTATAGACAAAAGGGAGCTCTAGAAACTGACATCAGGAACCTGGACTGCTGAGTTTTCTTTCTCAGGGAAAATGAAAAAGGATGTGCCCAGGGGCCCCTGGCCCTGACTGCAAAAAATCCTTATATCGAAGGATGGACCCCACACCGAAGTTGTCCCCACCTCAAACTTGTGCTGCCCTGATACACCCAAGGGAGCCCTACAAACTGACATCAGGAACCTGGACTGCTGAGTTTTCTTTCCCAGGGAAAATGGAAAAAGGATGTGCCCAGGGGCCCCTGGCCCTGACTGCAAAGGATCCTTATATCGAAGGATGGACCCCACACCGAAGTTGTCCCCACCTCAAACTTGTGCTGCCCTGATAGACCCAAGGGAGCCCTACAAACTGACATCAGGAACCTGGACTGCTGAGTTTTCTTTCCCAGGGAAAATGGAAAAAGGATGTGCCCAGGGGCCCCTGGCCCTGGTCAGGGACCTCCCTACAAAAAATCCTTATATCGAAGGATGGACCCCACACTGAAGCTGTTCCCGCCTCAAACTTGTGCTGCCCTGATAGACCCAAGGGAGCCCTACAAACTGACATCAGGAACCTGGACTGCTGAGTTTTCTTTCCCAGGGAAAATGGAAAAAGGATGTGCCCAGGGGCCCCGGGCTCTGACTGCAAAAAATCCTTATATCGAAGGATGGACCCCACACCGAAGTTGTCCCCACCTCTAACTTGTGCTGCCCTGATAGACCCAAGGGAGCCCTACAAACTGACATCAGGAACCTGGACTGCTGAGGTTTCTTTCCCAGGCAAAATAGCCAAAGGATGTGCCCAGGGTCCCCTGGCCCTGGGCCCCAGGCCCTGACTGCAAAGAATCCTTATATCGAAGGATGGACCCCACACCGAAGTTGTCCCCACCTCAAACTTATGCTGCCCTGATAGACCCAAGGGAGCCCTACAAACTGACATCAGGAACCTGGACTGCTGAGTTTTCTTTCCCAGGGAAAAAGGAAAAAGGATGTGCCCAGGGGTCCCTGGCCCTGGGTAGGGGCCTCACTGGAAAAAATCCTTATATCGAAGGATGGACCCCACACCGAAGTTGTCCTCACCTCAAACTTGTGCTGCCCTTATAGACAAAAGGGAGCTCTACAAACTGACATCAGGAACCTGGACTGCTGAGTTTTCTTTCCCAGGGAAAATGAAAAAGGATGTGCCCAGGGGCCCCTGGCCCTGACTGCAAAAAATCCTTATATCGAAGGATGGACCCCACACTGAAGCTGTCCCCACCTCAAACTTGTGCTGCCCTGATAGACCCAAGGGAGCCCTACAAACTGACATCAGGAACCTGGACTGCTGAGTTTTCTTTCCCAGGGAAAATGGCCAAAGGATGTGCCCAGGGGCCCCTGGCCCTGGTCAGGGACCTCACTACAAAAAATCCTTATATCGAAGGATGGACCCCACACTGAAGCTGTTCCCACCTTAAACTTCTGCTGCCCTGATAGACCCAAGGGAGCCCTACAAACTGACATCAGGAACCTGGACTGCTGAGTTTTCTTTCCCAGGGAAAATGGAAAAAGGATGTGCACAGGGGCCCCTGGCCCTGACTGCAAAAAATCCTTATATCGAAGGATGGACCCCACACCGAAGTTGTCCCAACCTCAAACTTGTGCTGCCCTGATAGACCCAAGGGAGCCCTACAAACTGACATCAGGAACCTGGACTGCTGAGTTTTCTTTCCCAGGGAAAATGGAAAAAGCATGTGCCCAGGGGCCCCTGGCCCTGGGCCCCTGGCCCTGACTGCAAGAAATCCTTATATTGAAGGATGGACCCCGCACCGAAGTTGTCCCCACCTCAAACTTGTGCTGCCCTGATAGACCCAAGGGAGCCCTACAAACTGACATCAGGAACCTGGACTGCTGAGTTTTCTTTCCCAGGGAAAATGGAAAAAGGATGTGCCCAGGGGCCCCTGGCCCTGGGCTGTGGCCTGACGGCAAAGAATCCTTATATCGAAGGATGGACCCGACACCGAAGCTGTCCCCACCTCAAACTTGTGCTGCCCTGATAGACCCAAGGGAGCCCTACAAACCGACATCAGGAACCTGGACTGTTGAGTTTTCTTTCCCAGGGAAAATGGAAAAAGGATGTGCCCAGGGGCCCCTGGCCCTGGTCAAGGACCTCACTACAAAAAATCCTTATATCGAAGGATGGACCCCACACTGAAGCTGTCCCCACCTCAAACTTGTGCTGCCCTGATAGACCCAAGGGAGCCCTACAAACTGACATCCGGAACCTGGACTGCTAAGTTTTCTTTCCCAGGGAAAATGGAAAACGGATGTGCCCAGGGGCCCCTGGCCATGACTGCAAAAAATCCTTATATCGAAGGATGGACCCCACACTGAAGCTGTCCCCACCTCAAACTTGTGCTGCCCTGATAGACCCAAGGGAGCCCTACAAACTGACATCAAAAACCTGGACTGCTGAGTTTTCTTTCCCAGGCAAAATAGCCAAAGGATGTGCCCAGGGTCCCTGGCCCTGGGACCCTGGCCCTGACTGCAAAGAATCCTTATATCGAAGGATGGACCCCACACCGAAGTTGTCCCCACCTCAAACTTGTGCTGCCCTGATAGACCCAAGGGAGCCCTACAAACTGACATCAGGAACCTGGACTGCTGAGTTTTCTTTCCCAGGGAAAATGGAAAAAGGATGTGCCCAGGGGCCCCTGGCCCTGGGCTGTGGCCTGACGGCAAAGAATCCTTATATCGAAGGATGGACCCGACACCGAAGCTGTCCCCACCTCAAACTTGTGCTGCCCTGATAGACCCAAGGGAGCCCTACAAACCGACATCAGGAACCTGGACTGTTGAGTTTTCTTTCCCAGGGAAAATGGAAAAAGGATGTGCCCAGGGGCCCCTGGCCCTGGTCAGGGACCTCACTACAAAAAATCCTTATATCGAAGGATGGACCCCACACTGAAACTGTCCCCAACTCAAACTTGTGCTGCCCTGATAGACCCAAGGGAGCCCTACAAACTGATATCAGGAACCTGGACTGCTGAGTTTTCTTTCCCAGGGAAAATGGAAAAAGGATGTGCCCAGGGGCCCCTGGTCCTGGGCTGGGCCTCACTGCAAAAAATCCTTATATCGAAGGATGGACCCCACACCGAAGTTGTCCCCACCTCAAACTTGTGCTGCCCTGATAGACCCAAGGGAGCCCTACAAACTGACATCCGGAACCTGGACTGCTACGTTTTCTTTCCCCGGGAAAATGGAAAACGGATGTGCCCAGGGGCCCCTGGCCATGACTGCAAAAAATCCTTATATCGAAGGATGGACCCCACACTGAAGCTGTCCCCACCTCAAACTTGTGCTGCCCTGATAGACCCAAGGGAGCCCTACAAACTGACATCAGGAACCTGGACTGCTGAGTTTTCTTTCCCAGGGAAAATGGAAAAAGGATGTGCCCAGGGGCCCCTGGCCGTGGTCAGGGACCTCACTACAAAAAATCCTTATATCGAAGGATGGACCCCACACTGAAGCTGTCCCCACCTCAAACTTGTGCTGCCCTGATAGACCCAAGGGAGCCCTACAAACTGACATCAGGAACCTGGACTGCTGAGTTTTCTTTCCCAGGGAAAATGGAAAAAGGATGTGCCCAGGGGCCCCTGGCCCTGACTGCAAAAAATCCTTATATCGAAGGATGGACCCCACACCGAAGTTGTCCCCACCTCAAACTTGTGCTGCCCTGATAGACCCAAGGGAGCCCTACAAACTGACATCAAAAACCTGGACTGCTGAGTTTTCTTTCCCTGGCAAAATAGCCAAAGGATGTGCCCAGGGGCCCCTGGTCCTGGGCTGGGCCTCACTGCAAAAAATCCTTATATCGAAGGATGGACCCCACACCGAAGTTGTCCCCACCTCAAACTTGTGCTGCCCTGATAGACCCAAGGGAGCCCTACAAACTGACATCCGGAACCTGGACTGCTAAGTTTTCTTTCCCAGGGAAAATGGAAAACGGATGTGCCCAGGGGCCCCTGGCCATGACTGCAAAAAATCCTTATATCGAAGGATGGACCCCACACTGAAGCTGTCCCCACCTCAAACTTGTGCTGCCCTGATAGACCCAAGGGAGCCCTACAAACTGACATCAGGAACCTGGACTGCTGAGTTTTCTTTCCCAGGGAAAATGGAAAAAGGATGTGCACAGGGGCCCCTGGCCCTGACTGCAAAAAATCCTTATATCGAAGGATGGACCCCACACCGAAGTTGTCCCCACCTCAAACTTGTGCTGCCCTGATAGACCCAAGGGAGCCCTACAAACTGACATCAAAAACCTGGACTGCTGAGTTTTCTTTCCCAGGCAAAATAGCCAAAGGATGTGCCCAGGGTCCCTGGCCCTGGGACCCTGGCCCTGACTGCAAAGAATCCTTATATCGAAGGATGGACCCCACACCGAAGTTGTCCCCACCTCAAACTTGTGCTGCCCTGATAGACCCAAGGGAGCCCTACAAACTGACATCAGGAACCTGGACTGCTGAGTTTTCTTTCCCAGGGAAAATGGAAAAAGGATGTGCCCAGGGGCCCCTTGCCCTGGACAGGGCCCTCACTACAAAAAATCCCTATATCGAAGGATGGACCCCACACCAAATTTGTTGCAAACTCAAACTTCTGCTACCCTGATAGACCCAAGGGAGCCCTACAAACTGACATCAGGAACCTGGACTGCTGAGTTTTCTTTCCCAGGGAAAATGGAAAAAGGATGTGCACAGGGACCCCTGGCCCTGACTGCAAAAAATCCATATATCGAAGGATGGACCCCACACCGAAGCTGTCCCCACCTCAAACTTGTGCTGACCTGATAGACCCAAGGGAGCCCTACAAACTGACATCAGGAACCTGGACTGCTGAGTTTTCTTTCCCAGGGAAAATGGAAAAAGGATGTGCCCAGGGGCCCCTGGCCCTTGGCAGGGGCCTCACTACAAAAAATCCTTATATCGAAGGATGGACCCCACACCGAAGTTGTCCCCACCTCAAACTTGTGCTGCCCTTATAGACAAAAAGGAGCTCTAGAAACTGACATCAGGAACCTGGACTGCTGAGTTTTCTTTCTCAGGGAAAATGAAAAAGGATGTGCCCAGGGGCCCCTGGCCCTGACTGCAAAAAATCCTTATATCGAAGGATGGACCCCACACCGAAGTTGTCCCCACCTCAAACTTGTGCTGCCCTGATACACCCAAGGGAGCCCTACAAACTGACATCAGGAACCTGGACTGCTGAGTTTTCTTTCCCAGGGAAAATGGAAAAAGGATGTGCCCAGGGGCCCCTGGCCCTGACTGCAAAGGATCCTTATATCGAAGGATGGACCCCACACCGAAGTTGTCCCCACCTCAAACTTGTGCTGCCCTGATAGACCCAAGGGAGCCCTACAAACTGACATCAGGAACCTGGACTGCTGAGTTTTCTTTCCCAGGGAAAATGGAAAAAGGATGTGCCCAGGGGCCCCTGGCCCTGGTCAGGGACCTCCCTACAAAAAATCCTTATATCGAAGGATGGACCCCACACTGAAGCTGTTCCCGCCTCAAACTTGTGCTGCCCTGATAGACCCAAGGGAGCCCTACAAACTGACATCAGGAACCTGGACTGCTGAGTTTTCTTTCCCAGGGAAAATGGAAAAAGGATGTGCCCAGGGGCCCCGGGCTCTGACTGCAAAAAATCCTTATATCGAAGGATGGACCCCACACCGAAGTTGTCCCCACCTCTAACTTGTGCTGCCCTGATAGACCCAAGGGAGCCCTACAAACTGACATCAGGAACCTGGACTGCTGAGGTTTCTTTCCCAGGCAAAATAGCCAAAGGATGTGCCCAGGGTCCCCTGGCCCTGGGCCCCAGGCCCTGACTGCAAAGAATCCTTATATCGAAGGATGGACCCCACACCGAAGTTGTCCCCACCTCAAACTTATGCTGCCCTGATAGACCCAAGGGAGCCCTACAAACTGACATCAGGAACCTGGACTGCTGAGTTTTCTTTCCCAGGGAAAAAGGAAAAAGGATGTGCCCAGGGGTCCCTGGCCCTGGGTAGGGGCCTCACTGGAAAAAATCCTTATATCGAAGGATGGACCCCACACCGAAGTTGTCCTCACCTCAAACTTGTGCTGCCCTTATAGACAAAAGGGAGCTCTACAAACTGACATCAGGAACCTGGACTGCTGAGTTTTCTTTCCCAGGGAAAATGAAAAAGGATGTGCCCAGGGGCCCCTGGCCCTGACTGCAAAAAATCCTTATATCGAAGGATGGACCCCACACTGAAGCTGTCCCCACCTCAAACTTGTGCTGCCCTGATAGACCCAAGGGAGCCCTACAAACTGACATCAGGAACCTGGACTGCTGAGTTTTCTTTCCCAGGGAAAATGGCCAAAGGATGTGCCCAGGGGCCCCTGGCCCTGGTCAGGGACCTCACTACAAAAAATCCTTATATCGAAGGATGGACCCCACACTGAAGCTGTTCCCACCTTAAACTTCTGCTGCCCTGATAGACCCAAGGGAGCCCTACAAACTGACATCAGGAACCTGGACTGCTGAGTTTTCTTTCCCAGGGAAAATGGAAAAAGGATGTGCACAGGGGCCCCTGGCCCTGACTGCAAAAAATCCTTATATCGAAGGATGGACCCCACACCGAAGTTGTCCCAACCTCAAACTTGTGCTGCCCTGATAGACCCAAGGGAGCCCTACAAACTGACATCAGGAACCTGGACTGCTGAGTTTTCTTTCCCAGGGAAAATGGAAAAAGCATGTGCCCAGGGGCCCCTGGCCCTGGGCCCCTGGCCCTGACTGCAAGAAATCCTTATATTGAAGGATGGACCCCGCACCGAAGTTGTCCCCACCTCAAACTTGTGCTGCCCTGATAGACCCAAGGGAGCCCTACAAACTGACATCAGGAACCTGGACTGCTGAGTTTTCTTTCCCAGGGAAAATGGAAAAAGGATGTGCCCAGGGGCCCCTGGTCCTGGGCTGTGGCCTGACGGCAAAGAATCCTTATATCGAAGGATGGACCCGACACCGAAGCTGTCCCCACCTCAAACTTGTGCTGCCCTGATAGACCCAAGGGAGCCCTACAAACTGACATCAAAAACCTGGACTGCTGAGTTTTCTTTCCCAGGCAAAATAGCCAAAGGATGTGCCCAGGGTCCCTGGCCCTGGGACCCTGGCCCTGACTGCAAAGAATCCTTATATCGAAGGATGGACCCCACACCGAAGTTGTCCCCACCTCAAACTTGTGCTGCCCTGATAGACCCAAGGGAGCCCTACAAACTGACATCAGGAACCTGGACTGCTGAGTTTTCTTTCCCAGGGAAAATGGAAAAAGGATGTGCCCAGGGGCCCCTTGCCCTGGACAGGGCCCTCACTACAAAAAATCCCTATATCGAAGGATGGACCCCACACCAAATTTGTTGCAAACTCAAACTTCTGCTACCCTGATAGACCCAAGGGAGCCCTACAAACTGACATCAGGAACCTGGACTGCTGAGTTTTCTTTCCCAGGGAAAATGGAAAAAGGATGTGCACAGGGACCCCTGGCCCTGACTGCAAAAAATCCATATATCGAAGGATGGACCCCACACCGAAGCTGTCCCCACCTCAAACTTGTGCTGACCTGATAGACCCAAGGGAGCCCTACAAACTGACATCAGGAACCTGGACTGCTGAGTTTTCTTTCCCAGGCAAAATAGCCAAAGGATGTGCCCAGGGTCCCCTGGCCCTGGGCCCCTGGCCCTGACTGCAAAGAATCCTTATATCGAAGGATGGACCCCACACCGAAGTTGTCCCCACCTCAAACTTGTGCTGCCCTGATAGACCCAAGGGAGCCCTACAAACTGACATCAGGAACCTGGACTGCTGAGTTTTCTTTCCCAGGGTAAAAGGAAAAAGGATGTGCCCAGGGGCCCCTGGCCCTGGGCAGGGGCCTCACTACAAAAAATCCTTATATCGAAGGATGGACCCCACACCGAAATTGTCCCCACCTCAAACTTCTGCTGCCCTTATAGACAAAAGGGAGCTCTACAAACTGACATCAGGAACCTGGACTGCTGAGTTTTCTTTCTCAGGGAAAATGAAAAAGGATGTGCCCAGGGGCCCCTGGCCCTGACTGCAAAAAATCCTTATATCGAAGGATGGACCCCACACCGAAGTTGTCCCCACCTCAAACTTGTGCTGCCCTGATACACCCAAGGGAGCCCTACAAACTGACATCAGGAACCTGGACTGCTGAGTTTTCTTTCCCAGGGAAAATGGAAAAAGGATGTGCCCAGGGGCCCCTGGCCCTGACTGCAAAGAATCCTTATATCGAAGGATGGACCCCACACCGAAGTTGTCCCCACCTCAAACTTGTGCTGCCCTGATAGACCCAAGGGAGCCCTACAAACTGACATAAGGAACCTGGACTGCTGAGTTTTCTTTCCCAGGGAAAATGGAAAAAGGGTGTGCTCAGGGGCCCCTGGCCCTGGGCTGGGGCCTCACTGCAAAGAATCCTTATATCGAAGGATGGACCCCACACCCAAGTTGTCCCCATCTCAAAATTGTGCGGCCCTGATAGACCCAAGGGAGCCCTACAAACTGACATCAGGAACCTGGACTGCTGAGTTTTCTTTCCCAGGGAAAAGGGCCAAAGGTTGTGCCCAGGGGCCCCTGGCCCTGACTGCAAAAAGTCCTTATATCGAAGGATGGACCCCACACCGAAGTTGTCCCCACCTCAAACTTGTGCTGCCCTGATAGACCCAAGGGAGCTCTACAAACTGACATCAGGAACCTGGACTGCTGAGTTTTCTTTCCCAGGGAAAATGGAAAAAGGATGTGCCCAGGGGCCCCTGGCCCTGGACAGGGACCTCACTACAAGAAATCCTTATATCGAAGGATGGACCCCACACCAAAATTGTCCCCACCTCAAACATGTGCTGCCCTGATAGACCCAAGGGAGCCCTACAAACTGACATCAGGAACCTGGACTGCTGAGTTTTCTTTCCCAGGGAAAATGGCCAAAGGATGTGCCCAGGGGCCCCTGGCCCTGGACAGGAACCTCACTACAAAAAATCCTTATATCGAAGGATGGACCCCACACCGAAGTTGTCCCCACCTCAAACTTGTGCTGCCCTGATAGACCCAAGGGAGACCTACAAACTGACATCAGGAACCTGGAATGCTGAGTTTTCTTTCCCAGGGAAAATGGCCAAAGGATGTGCCCAGGGGCCCCTGGCCCTGACTGCAAAAAATCCTTATATCGAAGGATGGACCCCACACCGAAGTTGTCCCCACCTCAAACTTGTGCTGCCCTGATAGACCCAAGGGAGCCCTACAAACTGACATCAGGAACCTGGACTGCTGAGTTTTCTTTCCCAGGGAAAATGGAAAAAGGATGTGCACAGGGGCCCCTGGCCCTGGGCTGGGGCCTGACTGCAAAGAATCCTTATATCGAGGGATGGACCCCACACCGAAGTTGTCCCCACCTCAAACTTGTGCTGCCCTGATACACCCAAGGGAGCCCTACAAACTGACATCAGGAACCTGGACTGCTGAGTTTTCTTTCCCAGGGAAAATGGAAAAAGGATGTGCTCAGGGGCCCCTGGCCCTGGACAGGGACCTCACTGCAAAAAATCCTTTATCGAAGGATGGACCCCACACCGACGTTGTCCCCACCTCAAACTTGTGCTGCCCTGATACACCCAAGGGAGCCCTACAAACTGACATCAGGAACCTGGACTGCTGAGTTTTCTTTCCCAGGGAAAATGGAAAAAGGATGTGCCCAGGGGGCCCTGGCCCTGACTGCAAAAAATCCTTATATCGAAGGATGGACCCCACACTGAAGCTGTCCCCACCTCAAACTTGTGCTGCCCTGATAGACCCAAGGGAGCCCTACGAACTGACATCAGGAACCTGGACTGCTGAGTTTTCTTTCCCAGGGAAAATGGCCAAAGGATGTGCCCAGGGGCCCCTGGCCCTGGTCAGGGACCTCACTACAAAAAATCCTTATATCGAAGGATGGACCCCACACTGAAGCTGTTCCCACCTTAAACTTGTGCTGCCCTGATAGACCCAAGGGAGCCCTACAAACTGACATCAGGAACCTGGACTGCTGAGTTTTCTTTCCCAGGCAAAATAGCCAAAGGATGTGCCCAGGGTCCCCTGGCCCTGGGCCCCTGGCCCTGACTGCAAAGAATCCTTATATCGAAGGATGGACCCCACACCGAAGTTGTCCCCATCTCAAACTTGTGCTGCCCTGATAGACCCAAGGGAGCCCTACAAACTGACATCAGGAACCTGGACTGCTGAGTTTTCTTTCCCAGGCAAAATGGAAAAAGGATGTGCACAGGGGCCCTGGCCCTGGGCTGTGACCTGACGGCAAATAATCCTTATATCGAAGGATGGACCCGACTCCGAAGTAGTCCCCACCTCAAACTTGTGCTGCCCTGATAGACCCAAGGGAGCCCTACAAACTGACATCAGGAACCTGGACTGCTGAGTTTTCTTTCCCAGGGAAAATCGAAAAAGGATGTGCCCAGGGGCCCCATGCCCTGACTGCAAAAAATCCTTATATCGAAGGATGGACCCCACACTGAAGCTGTCCCCACCTCAAACTTGTGCTGCCCTGATAGACCCAAGGGAGCCCTACAAACTGACATCAGGAACCTGGACTGCTGAGTTTTCTTTCCCAGGGAAAATGGAAAAAGGATGTGCCCAGGGGCCCCTGGCCCTGACTGCAAAGAATCCTTATATCGAAGGATGGACCCCACACTGAAGCTGTCCCCACCTCAAACTTGTGCTGCCCTGATAGACCCAAGGGAGCCCTACAAACTGACATCAGGAACCTGGACTGCTGAGTTTTCTTTCCCAGGGAAAATGGCCAGAGGATGTGCCCAGGGGCCACTGGCCCTGGTCAGGGACCTCACTACAAAAAATCCTTATATCGAAGGATGGACCCCACACTGAAGCTGTTCCCACCTCAAACTTGTGCTGCCCTGATAGACCCAAGGGAGCCCTACAAACTGACATCAGGAACCTGGACTGCTGAGTTTTCTTTCCCAGGGAAAATGGAAAAAGGATGTGCTCAGGGGCCCCTGGCCCCGACTGCAAAAAATCCTTATATCGAAGGATGGACCCCACACCGAAGTTGTCCCCACCTCAAACCTGTGCTGCCCTGATAGACCCAAGGGAGCCCTACAAACTGACATCAGGAACCTGGACTGCTGAGTTTTCTTTCCCAGGGAAAATGGCCAAAGGGTGTGCCGGGGGCCCCTGGCCCTGACTTCAAAGAATCCTTATATTGAAGGACGGACCCCACACTGAAGTTGTCCCCACCTCAAACTTGTGCTGCCCTGATACACCCAAGGGAGCCCTACAAACTGACATCAGGAACCTGGACTGCTGAGTTTTCTTTCCCAGGGAAAATGGCCAAAGGATGTGCACAGGGGCCCCTGGCCCTGGGCTGGGGCCTGACTGCAAAGAATCCTTATATCGAGGGATGGACCCCACACCGAAGTTGTCCCCACCTCAAACTTGTGCTGCCCTGATACACCCAAGGGAGCCCTACAAACTGACATCAGGAACCTGGACTGCTGAGTTTTCTTTCCCAGGGAAAATGGAAAAAGGATGTGCTCAGGGGCCCCTGGCCCTGGGCAGGGACCTCACTGCAAAAAATCCTTTATCGAAGGATGGACCCCACACCGAAGTTGTCCCCACCTCAAACTTGTGCTGCCCTGATACACCCAAGGGAGCCCTACAAACTGACATCAGGAACCTGGACTGCTGAGTTTTCTTTCCCAGGGAAAATGGAAAAAGGATGTGCCCAGGGGGCCCTGGCCCTGACTGCAAAAAATCCTTATATCGAAGGATGGACCCCACACTGAAGCTGTCCCCACCTCAAACTTGTGCTGCCCTGATAGACCCAAGGGAGCCCTACGAACTGACATCAGGAACCTGGACTGCTGAGTTTTCTTTCCCAGGGAAAATGGCCAAAGGATGTGCCCAGGGTCCCCTGGCCCTGGTCAGGGACCTCACTACAAAAAATCCTTATATCGAAGGATGGACCCCACACTGAAGCTGTTCCCACCTTAAACTTGTGCTGCCCTGATAGACCCAAGGGAGCCCTACAAACTGACATCAGGAACCTGGACTGCTGAGTTTTCTTTCCCAGGCAAAATAGCCAAAGGATGTGCCCAGGGTCCCCTGGCCCTGGGCCCCTGGCCCTGACTGCAAAGAATCCTTATATCGAAGGATGGACCCCACACCGAAGTTGTCCCCATCTCAAACTTGTGCTGCCCTGATAGACCCAAGGGAGCCCTACAAACTGACATCAGGAACCTGGACTGCTGAGTTTTCTTTCCCAGGGAAAATGGAAAAAGCATGTGCCCAGGGGCCCCTGGCCCTGGGCCCCTGGCCCTGACTGCAAGAAATCCTTATATTGAAGGATGGACCCCGCACCGAAGTTGTCCCCACCTCAAACTTGTGCTGCCCTGATAGACCCAAGGGAGCCCTACAAACTGACATCAGGAACCTGGACTGCTGAGTTTTCTTTCCCAGGGAAAATGGAAAAAGGATGTGCCCAGGGGCCCCTGGCCCTGGGCTGTGGCCTGACGGCAAAGAATCCTTATATCGAAGGATGGACCCGACACCGAAGCTGTCCCCACCTCAAACTTGTGCTGCCCTGATAGACCCAAGGGAGCCCTACAAACCGACATCAGGAACCTGGACTGTTGAGTTTTCTTTCCCAGGGAAAATGGAAAAAGGATGTGCCCAGGGGCCCCTGGCCCTGGTCAGGGACCTCACTACAAAAAATCCTTATATCGAAGGATGGACCCCACACTGAAGCTGTCCCCAACTCAAACTTGTGCTGCCCTGATAGACCCAAGGGAGCCCTACAAACTGATATCAGGAACCTGGACTGCTGAGTTTTCTTTCCCAGGGAAAATGGAAAAAGGATGTGCCCAGGGGCCCCTGGTCCTGGGCTGGGCCTCACTGCAAAAAATCCTTATATCGAAGGATGGACCCCACACCGAAGTTGTCCCCACCTCAAACTTGTGCTGCCCTGATAGACCCAAGGGAGCCCTACAAACTGACATCAGGAACCTGGACTGCTGAGTTTTCTTTCCCAGGGAAAATGGAAAAAGGATGTGCCCAGGGGCCCCTGGCCGTGGTCAGGGACCTCACTACAAAAAATCCTTATATCGAAGGATGGACCCCACACTGAAGCTGTCCCCACCTCAAACTTGTGCTGCCCTGATAGACCCAAGGGAGCCCTACAAACTGACATCAGGAACCTGGACTGCTGAGTTTTCTTTCCCAGGGAAAATGGAAAAAGGATGTGCCCAGGGGCCCCTGGCCCTGACTGCAAAAAATCCTTATATCGAAGGATGGACCCCACACCGAAGTTGTCCCCACCTCAAACTTGTGCTGCCCTGATAGACCCAAGGGAGCCCTACAAACTGACATCAGGAACCTGGACTGCTGAGTTTTCTTTCCCAGGGAAAATGGAAAAAGGATGTGCACAGGGGCCCCTGGCCCTGACTGCAAAAAATCCTTATATCGAAGGATGGACCCCACACCGAAGTTGTCCCCACCTCAAACCTGTGCTGCCCTGATAGACCCAAGGGAGCCCTACAAACTGACATCAAAAACCTGGACTGCTGAGTTTTCTTTCCCAGGCAAAATAGCCAAAGGATGTGCCCAGGGTCCCTGGCCCTGGGACCCTGGCCCTGACTGCAAAGAATCCTTATATCGAAGGATGGACCCCACACCGAAGTTGTCCCCACCTCAAACTTGTGCTGCCCTGATAGACCCAAGGGAGCCCTACAAACTGACATCAGGAACCTGGACTGCTGAGTTTTCTTTCCCAGGGAAAATGGAAAAAGGATGTGCCCAGGGGCCCCTTGCCCTGGACAGGGCCCTCACTACAAAAAATCCCTATATCGAAGGATGGACCCCACACCAAATTTGTTGCAAACTCACACTTCTGCTACCCTGATAGACCCAAGGGAGCCCTACAAACTGACATCAGGAACCTGGACTGCTGAGTTTTCTTTCCCAGGGAAAATGGAAAAAGGATGTGCACAGGGACCCCTGGCCCTGACTGCAAAAAATCCATATATCGAAGGATGGACCCCACACCGAAGCTGTCCCCACCTCAAACTTGTGCTGACCTGATAGACCCAAGGGAGCCCTACAAACTGACATCAGGAACCTGGACTGCTGAGTTTTCTTTCCCAGGGAAAATGGAAAAAGGATGTGCACAGGGGCCCCTGGCCCTGGGCCCCTGGCCCTGACTGCAAAGAATCCTTATATCGAAGGATGGACCCCACACCGAAGTTGTCCCCACCTCAAACTTGTGCTGCCCTGATAGACCCAAGGGAGCCCTACAAACTGACATCAGGAACCTGGACTGCTGAGTTTTCTTTCCCAGGGAAAATGGAAAAAGGATGTGCTCAGGGGCCCCTGGCCCTGGACAGGGACCTCACTGCAAAAAATCCTTTATCGAAGGATGGACCCCACACCGAAGTTGTCCCCACCTCAAACTTGTGCTGCCCTGATAGACCCAAGGGAGCCCTACAAACTGACATCAGGAACCTGGACTGCTGAGTTTTCTTTCCCAGGGAAAATGGAAAAAGGATGTGCCCAGGGGGCCCTGGCCCTGACTGCAAAAAATCCTTATATCGAAGGATGGACCCCACACTGAAGCTGTCCCCACCTCAAACTTGTGCTGCCCTGATAGACCCAAGGGAGCCCTACGAACTGACATCAGGAACCTGGACTGCTGAGTTTTCTTTCCCAGGGAAAATGGCCAAAGGATGTGCCCAGGGGCCCCTGGCCCTGGTCAGGGACCTCACTACAAAAAATCCTTATATCGAAGGATGGACCCCACACTGAAGCTGTTCCCACCTTAAACTTGTGCTGCCCTGATAGACCCAAGGGAGCCCTACAAACTGACATCAGGAACCTGGACTGCTGAGTTTTCTTTCCCAGGCAAAATAGCCAAAGGATGTGCCCAGGGTCCCCTGGCCCTGGGCCCCTGGCCCTGACTGCAAAGAATCCTTATATCGAAGGATGGACCCCACACCGAAGTTGTCCCCATCTCAAACTTGTGCTGCCCTGATAGACCCAAGGGAGCCCTACAAACTGACATCAGGAACCTGGACTGCTGAGTTTTCTTTCCCAGGCAAAATGGAAAAAGGATGTGCACAGGGGCCCCTGGCCCTGGGCTGTGACCTGACGGCAAATAATCCTTATATCGAAGGATGGACCCGACACCGAAGTAGTCCCCACCTCAAACTTGTGCTGCCCTGATAGACCCAAGGGAGCCCTACAAACTGACATCAGGAACCTGGACTGCTGAGTTTTCTTTCCCAGGGAAAATCGAAAAAGGATGTGCCCAGGGTCCCCTGGCCCTGGTCAGGGACCTCACTACAAAAAATCCTTATATCGAAGGATGGACCCCACACTGAAGCTGTTCCCACCTTAAACTTGTGCTGCCCTGATAGACCCAAGGGAGCCCTACAAACTGACATCAGGAACCTGGACTGCTGAGTTTTCTTTCCCAGGGAAAATGGCCAAAGGATGTGCCCAGGGTCCCCTGGCCCTGGTCAGGGACCTCACTACAAAAAATCCTTATATCGAAGGATGGACCCCACACTGAAGCTGTTCCCACCTTAAACTTGTGCTGCCCTGATAGACCCAAGGGAGCCCTACAAACTGACATCAGGAACCTGGACTGCTGAGTTTTCTTTCCCAGGCAAAATAGCCAAAGGATGTGCCCAGGGTCCCCTGGCCCTGGGCCCCTGGCCCTGACTGCAAAGAATCCTTATATCGAAGGATGGACCCCACACCGAAGTTGTCCCCATCTCAAACTTGTGCTGCCCTGATAGACCCAAGGGAGCCCTACAAACTGACATCAGGAACCTGGACTGCTGAGTTTTCTTTCCCAGGGAAAATGGAAAAAGGATGTGCCCAGGGGCCCCTGGCCCTGGGCCCCTGGCCCTGACTGCAAGAAATCCTTATATTGAAGGATGAACCCCGCACCGAAGTTGTCCCCACCTCAAACTTGTGCTGCCCTGATAGACCCAAGGGAGCCCTACAAACTGACATCAGGAACCTGGACTGCTGAGTTTTCTTTCCCAGGGAAAATGGAAAAAGGATGTGCCCAGGGGCCCCTGGCCCTGGGCTGTGGCCTGACGGCAAAGAATCCTTATATCGAAGGATGGGCCCGACACCGAAGCTGTCCCCACCTCAAACTTGTGCTGCCCTGATAGACCCAAGGGAGCCCTACAAACCGACATCAGGAACCTGGACTGTTGAGTTTTCTTTCCCAGGGAAAATGGAAAAAGGATGTGCCCAGGGGCCCCTGGCCCTGGTCAGGGACCTCACTACAAAAAATCCTTATATCGAAGGATGGACCCCACACTGAAGCTGTCCCCAACTCAAACTTGTGCTGCCCTGATAGACCCAAGGGAGCCCTACAAACTGATATCAGGAACCTGGACTGCTGAGTTTTCTTTCCCAGGGAAAATGGAAAAAGGATGTGCCCAGGGGCCCCTGGTCCTGGGCTGGGCCTCACTGCAAAAAATCCTTATATCGAAGGATGGACCCCACACCGAAGTTGTCCCCACCTCAAACTTGTGCTGCCCTGATAGACCCAAGGGAGCCCTACAAACTGACATCCGGAACCTGGACTGCTAAGTTTTCTTTCCCCGGGAAAATGGAAAACGGATGTGCCCAGGGGCCCCTGGCCATGACTGCAAAAAATCCTTATATCGAAGGATGGACCCCACACTGAAGCTGTCCCCACCTCAAACTTGTGCTGCCCTGATAGACCCAAGGGAGCCCTACAAACTGACATCAGGAACCTGGACTGCTGAGTTTTCTTTCCCAGGGAAAATGGAAAAAGGATGTGCCCAGGGGCCCCTGGCCGTGGTCAGGGACCTCACTACAAAAAATCCTTATATCGAAGGATGGACCCCACACTGAAGCTGTCCCCACCTCAAACTTGTGCTGCCCTGATAGACCCAAGGGAGCCCTACAAACTGACATCAGGAACCTGGACTGCTGAGTTTTCTTTCCCAGGGAAAATGGAAAAAGGATGTGCCCAGGGGCCCCTGGCCCTGACTGCAAAAAATCCTTATATCGAAGGATGGACCCCACACCGAAGTTGTCCCCACCTCAAACTTGTGCTGCCCTGATAGACCCAAGGGAGCCCTACAAACTGACATCCGGAACCTGGACTGCTAAGTTTTCTTTCCCAGGGAAAATGGAAAACGGATGTGCCCAGGGGCCCCTGGCCATGACTGCAAAAAATCCTTATATCGAAGGATGGACCCCACACTGAAGCTGTCCCCACCTCAAACTTGTGCTGCCCTGATAGACCCAAGGGAGCCCTACAAACTGACATCAGGAACCTGGACTGCTGAGTTTTCTTTCCCAGGGAAAATGGAAAAAGGATGTGCACAGGGGCCCCTGGCCCTGACTGCAAAAAATCCTTATATCGAAGGATGGACCCCACACCGAAGTTGTCCCCACCTCAAACTTGTGCTGCCCTGATAGACCCAAGGGAGCCCTACAAACTGACATCAAAAACCTGGACTGCTGAGTTTTCTTTCCCAGGCAAAATAGCCAAAGGATGTGCCCAGGGTCCCTGGCCCTGGGACCCTGGCCCTGACTGCAAAGAATCCTTATATCGAAGGATGGACCCCACACCGAAGTTGTCCCCACCTCAAACTTGTGCTGCCCTGATAGACCCAAGGGAGCCCTACAAACTGACATCAGGAACCTGGACTGCTGAGTTTTCTTTCCCAGGGAAAATGGAAAAAGGATGTGCCCAGGGGCCCCTTGCCCTGGACAGGGCCCTCACTACAAAAAATCCCTATATCGAAGGATGGACCCCACACCAAATTTGTTGCAAACTCAAACTTCTGCTACCCTGATAGACCCAAGGGAGCCCTACAAACTGACATCAGGAACCTGGACTGCTGAGTTTTCTTTCCCAGGGAAAATGGAAAAAGGATGTGCACAGGGACCCCTGGCCCTGACTGCAAAAAATCCATATATCGAAGGATGGACCCCACACCGAAGCTGTCCCCACCTCAAACTTGTGCTGACCTGATAGACCCAAGGGAGCCCTACAAACTGACATCAGGAACCTGGACTGCTGAGTTTTCTTTCCCAGGGAAAATGGAAAAAGGATGTGCACAGGGGCCCCTGGCCCTGGGCCCCTGGCCCTGACTGCAAAGAATCCTTATATCGAAGGATGGACCCCACACCGAAGTTGTCCCCACCTCAAACTTGTGCTGCCCTGATAGACCCAAGGGAGCCCTACAAACTGACATCAGGAACCTGGACTGCTGAGTTTTCTTTCCCAGGGAAAATGGAAAAAGGATGTGCTCAGGGGCCCCTGGCCCTGGACAGGGACCTCACTGCAAAAAATCCTTTATCGAAGGATGGACCCCACACCGAAGTTGTCCCCAGCTCAAACTTGTGCTGCCCTGATAGACCCAAGGGAGCCCTACAAACTGACATCAGGAACCTGGACTGCTGAGTTTTCTTTCCCAGGGAAAATGGAAAAAGGATGTGCCCAGGGGGCCCTGGCCCTGACTGCAAAAAATCCTTATATCGAAGGATGGACCCCACACTGAAGCTGTCCCCACCTCAAACTTGTGCTGCCCTGATAGACCCAAGGGAGCCCTACGAACTGACATCAGGAACCTGGACTGCTGAGTTTTCTTTCCCAGGGAAAATGGCCAAAGGATGTGCCCAGGGGCCCCTGGCCCTGGTCAGGGACCTCACTACAAAAAATCCTTATATCGAAGGATGGACCCCACACTGAAGCTGTTCCCACCTTAAACTTGTGCTGCCCTGATAGACCCAAGGGAGCCCTACAAACTGACATCAGGAACCTGGACTGCTGAGTTTTCTTTCCCAGGCAAAATAGCCAAAGGATGTGCCCAGGGTCCCCTGGCCCTGGGCCCCTGGCCCTGACTGCAAAGAATCCTTATATCGAAGGATGGACCCCACACCGAAGTTGTCCCCATCTCAAACTTGTGCTGCCCTGATAGACCCAAGGGAGCCCTACAAACTGACATCAGGAACCTGGACTCTTGAGTTTTCTTTCCCAGGCAAAATGGAAAAAGGATGTGCACAGGGGCCCCTGGCCCTGGGCTGTGACCTGACGGCAAATAATCCTTATATCGAAGGATGGACCCGACACCGAAGTAGTCCCCACCTCAAACTTGTGCTGCCCTGATAGACCCAAGGGAGCCCTACAAACTGACATCAGGAACCTGGACTGCTGAGTTTTCTTTCCCAGGGAAAATCGAAAAAGGATGTGCCCAGGGGCCCCATGCCCTGACTGCAAAAAATCCTTATATCGAAGGATGGACCCCACACTGAAGCTGTCCCCACCTCAAACTTGTGCTGCCCTGATAGACCCAAGGGAGCCCTACAAACTGACATCAGGAACCTGGACTGCTGAGTTTTCTTTCCCAGGGAAAATGGAAAAAGGATGTGCCCAGGGGCCCCTGGCCCTGACTGCAAAGAATCCTTATATCGAAGGATGGACCCCACACCGAAGTTGTGCCCACCTCAAACTTGTGCTGCCCTGATAGACCCAAGGGAGCCCTACAAACTGACATCAGGAACCTGGACTGCTGAGTTTTCTTTCCCAGGGAAAATGGCCAGAGGATGTGCCCAGGGGCCCCTGGCCCTGGTCAGGGACCTCACTACAAAAAATCCTTATATCGAAGGATGGACCCCACACTGAAGCTGTTCCCACCTCAAACTTGTGCTGCCCTGATAGACCCAAGGGAGCCCTACAAACTGACATCAGTAACCTGGACTGCTGAGTTTTCTTTCCCAGGGAAAATGGAAAAAGGATGTGCTCAGGGGCCCCTGGCCCTGACTGCAAAAAATCCTTATATCGAAGGATGGACCCCACACCGAAGTTGTCCCCACCTCAAACCTGTGCTGCCCTGATAGACCCAAGGGAGCCCTACAAACTGACATCAGGAACCTGGACTGCTGAGTTTTCTTTCCCAGGGAAAATGGCCAAAGGGTGTGCCCGGGGGCCCCTGGCCCTGGACAGGGACCTCACTACAAGAAATCCTTATATCGAAGGATGGACCCCACACCAAAATTGTCCCCACCTCAAACTTGTGCTGCCCTGATACACCCAAGGGAGCCCTACAAACTGACATCAGGAACCTGGACTGCTGAGTTTTCTTTCCCAGGGAAAATGGAAAAAGGATGTGCCCAGGGGCCCATGGCCCTGACTGCAAAAAATCCTTATATCGAAGGATGGACCCCACACCGAAGTTGTCCCCATCTCAAACTTGTGCTGCCCTGATAGACCCAAGGGAGCCCTACAAACTGACATCAGGAACCTGGACTGCTGAGTTTTCTTTCCCAGGGAAAATGGCCAAAGGGTGTGCCGGGGGCCCCTGGCCCTGACTTCAAAGAATCCTTATATTGAAGGACGGAGCCCACACTGAAGTTGTCCCCACCTCAAACTTGTGCTGCCCTGATACACCCAAGGGAGCCCTACAAACTGACATCAGGAACCTGGACTGCTGAGTTTTCTTTCCCAGGGAAAATGGAAAAAGGATGTGCCCAGGGGCCCCTGGCCCTGACTGCAAAAAATCCTTATATCGAAGGATGGACCCCACACCGAAGCTGTCCCCACCTCAAACTTGTGCTGCCCTGATAGACCCAAGGGAGCCCTACAAACTGACATCAGGAACCAGGACTGCTGAGTTTTCTTTCCCAGGGAAAATGGAAAAAGGATGTGCACAGGGGCCCCTGGCCCTGGGCTGGGGCCTGACTGCAAAGAATCCTTATATCGAAGGATGGACCCCACACCAAAGTTGTCCCCACCTCAAACTTGTGCTGCCCAGATACACCCAAGGGAGCCCTACAAACTGACATCAGGAACCTGGACTGCTGAGTTTTCTTTCCCAGGGAAAATGGAAAAAGGATGTGCCCAGGGGCCCCTGGCCCTGGACAGGGACCTCACTACAAAAAATCCTTATATCGAAGGATGGACCCCACACCGAACTTGTCCCCACCTCAAACTTGTGCTGCCCTGATAGACCCAAGGGAGCCCTACAAACTGACATCAGGAACCTGGACTGCTGAGTTTTCTTTCCCAGGGAAAATGGAAAAAGGATGTGCCCAGGGGCCCCTGGCCCTGGGCAGGGTCCTCACTACAAGAAATCCTTATATCGAAGGATGGACCCCACACCGAAGTTGTCCCCACCTCAAACTTGTGCTGCCCTGATAGACCCAAGGGAGCCCTACAAACTGACATCAGGAACCTGGACTGCTGAGTTTTCTTTCCCAGGGATAATGGAAAAAGGATGTGCCCAGGGGCCCCCCACACTCGGCTGGGACTGACAGTAAAAAGTCCTTATATCAAATGACGGTCCCCACACCTAAATTGTCCTCACCTCAACCTTGTGCTGTCTTGATAGTCCCAAGGGAGCCCTACAAACTGACATCAGGAACCTGGACTGCTGAGTTTTCTTTCCCAGGGAAAGTGGCAAAGGATGTGTCCAGGTGATCCCCCGGACCCAGTCCAAAGCACTCACCGTCCTTCCATGAGACAGTCCCGGGAGCTCCCCATAAACTCCTGTTCTCCAGCAGCTCCATGCGAAAACGGGCTGGGGCAAAGCCTCGCCCTTAATTAACCTCCCCCCCCCCCCCCCCCCCCCCCCCCCCCCCCCCCCGGAGAGACCCCGCCCCTCATCATCATCCTGACAGCTCACACCTGTGGCTGCTCTGAGCCCTCATCAACTTAACAGCTCACACCTGTGGCTGCTCTGATCCCTCATCCTGCTAACAGCTCACACCTGGCACTGTATCCACTCTCCAACAGCGTCTCTTGGTCTCTCCCTCTCCAGCACACAGCCGACTTCTCACAGACACAGATCCAACAAAAATCTGCTACAGGTGTCGGCTTTTCTTAATCCACCTGGTTACACGATTAAAACACATACATGCATTGATGGTCTTTGAGAGAAAGCTTTCCCCTGGAGAAAACAGTCTTTTTGCCGGCACACTTTGATACACCTTCGGAAAAAGCAGAATCTGCACCAACTCCTAAGACCCCTGCAGAGGAACCCAGCCCTGCCTGGGACACCCAAAGCAGCAGACCTCAAAAAAGGAGGGGAAAAGTCAAGCTTGGAGTGGAAAAAGAGGACAGAAGTACAGCAGCCTTTAAAAATGCCTGCACGGAGCAATAGTGGGAACCAGACACATTTCTTCTTTCCTTGCTTTCTGTGATGACATAAATAGGAAGTAAGAACACGTTAAACAAAAGGCAGAGCTAGGATTTTACAGGTCTTTATTTTGGCAGGCTGCATGACAAACACCTCTTCAGGGACTGCGACGCCTTTTGGGGAATGGCAGAGAACGGAGGCAAAAGGTGCCGGGGAGCCCTTTCTGTTCCCTTCAGCCCCTGCAGCTGCTCCGCTGGTTTCAGGGCACTCGCTTGGTTTGTTCCTGAAGAAAAAGGCTAGGGCATGATTTTCAGAACTACTGCCCGTCCCCAGTCAGAGTTTCCTACATTCCTGGGTACAAATGAGTGGATGGAGAGAGTGGATGGATGCTGTCCAGCAGTGTCCCCAGGGGCATCTGGAGTGTTCACACTGCTGAGCTGAGAAAAACTCACCAAACCCAGCCCAGGGGCCTGTGATCCTCCACGCACCCGGGGGAACTCCGGGCGCTGTAAACAGAGGCCACAGCACACACCAGGCTCTGCTGTGCCCGGTGAGGAGTCTCTGTATGAGCCCTGAGCCCTGGCATCGCCTCCCAAACACCACAGAGACCTCTTGTGTCATCAGAGAAAAGCCCTGGAGCAAACATGTGTCCCCAGCACGATCAACAAGAGATGCAGAATTACCTCCTCAATAAAAACGCTGTTTCTGATGGAAATGTTACCTCTGTCGACTGCGAGGATTTTATAGGAATACTGGCTCAAGAATTCAGTGACTTCAGGGATTCCATACCACAGGTGCCTGGGACTGCTTGGGCATCCAGAGTCTATAGTATTGGTTAAACTGGTAGAGCTGAGGATACTTAGCAGCTTTGTCAGAGAGCTGGAACGTCACGCAGGGAGCAAGGGGTTCTCTCAGAGAGTGCAGGAGGCCAGTGAAAACAGCACCAAGGTCCTCCACGATGTCTGCTCCTAGAAAAGCCAAATAAATTAAACTATTGACATGAGCACGGACACTGGGGCAACCTTCCTTACTTTGGGCCTTGCCAGCAGCCGACAGAGCCTCACGCAGAAAAGAACTGATCGAGATCAAAAAGTGTTCCTAGTGACCTAGACAGGTGCTCCTGGCCGCTGAGGTACCTGAAAAACCCTCCAGACATCATCAGCTCTTGCTTAAGCAAATAATCCACCTTCACTGTGTTGTGCCAAAAACACGCCCAGCCCTTAACAGGGAGAGACCCTGCCAGGCACCGCCTCAGAGAAGAACCGAGCTGTACTGGGGGGACACACCCAGCCAACGTGTACGAGTTAAACAGAATTTTCTCTCAGAACTGGGACTTTCAGCACCCCCCAGGTGCTACTCGACTGCCACAGACACACAGAGGGCTTCGTGAGGTGCTCTGGGGTTGGCCAGTCCTGCTCCAAGCCCTGCTGATGCCCCTGTGGTTTTAAGGATGTCCTCAAGGAGGTGGTAGAACCTCACAGTGTTTGCCCCTGGAGCTTAATTTCTGAAGTTTTCCTTGGGAAACGCACCCATTTCCTACTTAACAAGGCAGTCCCCTCTCCCTGCTCTCGGGAAGAGCTGCCCACAGGCACGGGAACCACCTTCCTCTCCTGATCGCCACGCTCTGCCCTTAAAATGCTGTTACTGAGGCCAGCTACTTCCAGACCAAGACTGTCCATGCAGGGACAGTGTCCCTTCTCTTCAGGGTCAGGGAAAAAGGGCAGAAGCACCTACAGAGCTTCAATGCCCCTCCTGAGCACAAAGCACCGTGAATCTGCACCTCCTGCTGCTTGCAGGGAAGATAATAAAATGCCTCAAGGTAAAAAATGATAAATGGTAAAAAATTATTACAAGAGGGTAGAAATGATGCCGGTTTCACTCCACTGCTAGAAATGACACATAAAACATAAAAAAACCCCTGTACCTGTTCCATTTTCAGACTGAAACAACAGCATATTCCTGGCTGCTCATGCAGCAGGGACAACAGCACTGAAGGGAAATGTTTGGATAATCACGTCTTCATTTAAAGAGAACCCAGTTCCTTCATCTAAGCCATCACTGCCCTCCATCAGAACAGCCAGCACATCCACGACATTTAATAAGCGAAGGAAAAAATGTAAGCAGAGGATCCAGACTAACTGGGAAAACAACAGAGGTAGAATGCAACATTCCAGGAACACAAGGTAGCTTTTTAGTCACAAAAATTTAAAAAAAAAAAACACCCAAAAAAACTAAAAAAAAAAAACCCAAAAAACCCCAAAAAACCCCAAAGGCACATTTGCCAGGCAATACAATGTTAGGGGCAGCACAAAAATCACAGCTGTACTTCACTCTGCCTTTCAAAGCTGCTGTCCAGCACAGGTTGCCCACAGAAGCTGTGGCTGCCCCCGGATCCCTGGAAGTGTCCAAGGCCAGGCTGGACAGGGCTTGGAGCACCCTGGCATGGTGGAAGGTGTCCCTGCCCATGGCAGGGGTGGAACGGGACGAGCTTTAAATAAAGGTGCCTTCCCATCCAAACCCTTCTGGGATTCCACGATTCTGTGAGCAGCCCCAGGCAGAAGGGCTAAATTTCCATTGTGGTTCGGAAATGCTGCTGCAAGAGCACAAACAGATTTCAAATACTGTTCAAGTGGCACAACCACATCAAAAATTACGTCTGGGGGTAAAGTGGCAACTCTGCAATTCCAGCCTCTGATACCAAGGACACATGGAGGGCTGAATCCGGGGGGCGTTCGGGGTCCGAGTTGGGGTCGTCTTCATGAGCCACCAGCCTGGGGACCCAAAAATCGGGGGGAACCCCGAATTGGGGGGGGACCCAAAATTGGGGGGGTCCTGGGGGGCTCTGGAAGGTCTTTGCAGCATCCCAGGAGGAATTTTGGGAGTCCCAAGGGGGGGTTTGGGGAGTCATGAAGGGAATTTAGGGGGTCTCAGAGAGTTTTTGGGGGGTCCCAGGAGGAATTTTGGGGACCCTGATGGGAATTTTGGGGATCCCAGGGGGTGTTTTGAGGTCCTGGAGAGCTTTTTGGGGGGGTCTCAGGGAGTTTTTGGGGTCCCAGGAGGAATTTCAGGGGTCGTAAAGAGAAATTTGGAGGTCCCAGAAGGTGTTTTGGGGTGACAAATAGAATTTTGGGGGTTCAAGGGGTGTTTTGGGGTCCCGAAGGGAATTTTGGGGGTCCCAGTGGGGTTTTGGGGGTCCTGAAGGGAATTTTGGGCGTCCCAGGGGGGGTTTTGGAGTCCTGGGGAGAATTTTGGGTATCTCAAGAGGTTTTTGGGAGGAATTTTGGGGTCCCAAAGAGAATTTTGTGGGTCCTGGGGAGGGTTTGGGTCCTGAAGTAGAATTTTGGGGGTCCCAGGGGGTTTTGGGGGGTCCCAGGAGGAATTTCAGGGACCCTGATAGGAATTTTGGGGGTCCCAGCGGGGGTTTTGGAGTCCCAAAGGGAATTTTGGCCAACCCAGGGGGAGTTTTGGAGTCCTGGGGAGAATTTTGAGGGTCTCAGGGGGTTTTTGGGTGGAATTTTGGGGGTCCTGAGTGGAATTTTGTGGGTCCTGGGGAGGGTTTGGGGTTCTGAAGGGAATTTTGGGGGTTTCTGGGAGTTTTTTGGGGGTTCCAGTAGGAATTTTGAGGTCCTGAAGGGAAATTTGGGGGTCCCAGAGGGGGTTTTGGGGTCCCAAAGGGAATTTTGGAAGTCCCAGGGGGGATTTTGGGGTCCTGGAGAGGTTTTTGGGTGTCCCAGGGGGCCTTGTGATGTCCTGGAGAGAATTTTGGGGGTCTCAGGGGGTCTTGGGGAGGAATTTTGGGGGTCCCAAGTAGAATTTTGTGGGTCCTGGGGGGGGTTTGGGGTCCTCAAGTGGATTTTGGGGGTCTCAGGGGGTTTTGGGGGGTCCCAGGAGGAATTTAGGGGTCCTGAAGGGAATTTTGGGGTCTCAAGGAGTTTTGGGGGGTTTCAGGAGGAATTTCGAGGACCCTGATGGGAATTTTGGAGGTCCCAGGGGAGTTTTTGGGGTCCCAAATGGAAGTTTGGGCGTTCCGGGAGGGGTTTTGGGGTCCCAAAGGGAATTTTGATGGTCTCAGGGGGGTTTTGGGAGGAGTTTTGTGGGTCCCGACCAGAATTTTGAGGGTCCTGGGGGTGGGTTTGGGGTCCTGAAGGGAATTTTGAGGTCTCACGAAGTTTTTGGGGGGTCCCAGAAAGAATTTCGGGGACCCTGATGGGAATTTTGGGGCTCCCGGGGGGGGGTTTGGGGTCCCGAAGAGAATTTTGGGGGTCTCAGTGGGGTTTTGGGTCTCCCAGGAGGAATTTCAGGGACCCTGATGGGAATTTGGGGTGTCCCAGGGGGGCTTGTGGTGTCCTGGGGAGAATTTTAGGGGTCTTGGGGGTTTTTTGGGAGGAATTTTGGGGGTCCCGAGTGGAATTTTGTGTGTCCTGGGGAGGGTTTGGGGTTCTGACGGGAATTTTGGGGACTTCTGGGAGTTTGTGGGGGGTCCCAGGAGGAATTTGGGGTTTGTGAGAACCCCAGCCTTTCTCTGGGGTCTCATGTGGTGAAATTCCTCCTCCAACCCGTGCTTCCAAAGAAAAACTCCGCAGGCTTTAGCTGTTCAGTCTCAAGGCAGTTTATCGCTAGTTATCTAACAGATTATGTTCTTGGACTGCGGCTGTTTGATCAGCGGCCTGGGTAGAGGCACACACACACCCTGACATCCTCTCTATCTGCTGTCTTCTTCGTCTCTCCCCCCGCCCAGGGCTGCTGCTATCTTTTATAAGATATATTACGTATAACATGTTTACAATTATTCCCCAGTACCTACTACCTACGTTGCCAAGTGTTTTTCTACTCTAAACCAATCTGTGAGTGCCAACATCACCAAGAACATGGAGGTAAGGAAAAAGAAGGAGGAAGAACAGGATCAGCCCACTTTCCTCCATCTTAGAACTCCTGACCCCCATGTACAAAGTGAAAACCCCCCTGGACATGTGCTAAAACCCCCTTGTACAATACTAAAAAAATTTCCCCTCTACTTTGTAATTACTTTTACTATACTATCTAACCTTTTGTGATTGCTTGTTCCACCTCCAAAATTGGTAACTCATTCCATGGCTCAAACTCACAATCACAGCTGTTTCCAGCTGCCTGCCAGGGTCCCAAATGCTTCTGACCAAGGCCTGGAACCACTAAAAATGTCTGAGAGACATTATGAGTTCCCACAGGGGTCCTGAAAAGAAATCTGGGGGTCCCAGGGGGGGTTTTGGGGTCCTGAAGGGAATTTTGGGTGTCCCAGGGGGTTTTTGGAGTCCTGGGGAGAATTTTGAGGGTCTCAGGGGAGTTTTGGGAGGAATTTTGGGGTCCCGAGTAGAATTTTGTGGGTCCTGGGGGAAGTTTTGAGGTCCCGAAGGGAATTTTGGGAGTCATAGGGGGAGTTTTGAAGTCCTGGGGAAAATTTTGAGGGTCTTAGGGGGTTTTTGGGAGGAATTTTGAGGGTCCCGAGTAGAATTTTGGGGATCCTGGGGGGGAGGTTTGGGGTCCTGAAGTGAATTTTGGGGTCTCAGGAAGTTTTTGGGGGGTCCCAGAAAGAATTTTGGGGACCCTGATGGGAATTTGGGGCTCCCGGGGGGGTTTTTGGAGTCCGGAAGGGAATTTTGGGGGACCAGGGGGGGTTTTGGGGTCCCAATGGGAATTTTGGGAGTTCCAAGGGGGTGGGTTGGGGTCCGGAAGGGAATTTTAGGGGTCTCAGGGGGTTTTTGGGGGTACCTGGAGGAATTTCGGGGACCCTGATGGGAAATTTGGGAGTCCCAGGGGGGGTTTTGGGGTCCTGAAGGGAATTTTGGGCGTCCCAGGGGGAGTTTTGGAGTCCTGGGGAGAATTTTGGGGGTCTCAGGGGGTTTTCGGGAGGAATTTTGGGGGTCCCGAGTAGAATTTTGTGGGTCCTGGGGAGGGTTTGGGGTCCTGAAGGGAATTTTTGGGTCTCAGGGAGTTTTTGGGGGGGTCCCAGGAGGAATTTTGGGGACCGTGATGGGAATTTTGGGGGTCCCAGGGGGGTTTTTGGAGTCCCGAAGGGAATTTTGGGAGTCCCAGACGGGGTTTTGAGGGTCCCAAAGGGAATTTTTTGGTCTCTGGAGTTTTTGGGGTCCCAGGAAAAACTTCGGGATCCTGAAGGGAATTTTGGGAGTCACAGGGGGCGTTTTGGAGTCCTGGGGAGAATTTTGGGGGTCTAAGGGCTTTTTTGGGAGGAATTTTGGGGGTCCCGGGTAGAATTTTGGGGGTCCTGGGGAGGTTTTATGGTCCTGAAGTGAATTTTGGGGTCTCTGGGAGTTTTTGGGGGGTCCCAAGAGGAATTTTGGGGACCCCGATGGGAATTTTGGGGATCCCAGGGGTGTTTTGGGGTCCCGAAGGGAATTTTGGGAGTCCCGGGGGGGGTTGGAGTCCTGGGGAGAATTTTGATGGTCTCAGGGTTTTTTTGGGAGGAATTTCGGGGGTCCTGAGTAGAATTTTGGGGGTTCTGGAGGTGGGTTTGGGGTCCTGAAGGAAACTTTGGGGGTCTCAAGGAGTTTTGGGGGGTCCCAGGAGGAATTTCGGGGACTCTGATGGGAATTTTTAGGGGTCCCAGGGGGGGTTTTGGAGTCCCGAAGGGAATTTTGTGCGTTCCAGGGGGGGTTTTGGAGTCCTGGGTGGAATTTTGAGGGTCCTGGGGGTATGTTTGGGGTTCTGAAGGGAATTTTGGGGTCTCACGAAGTTTTTGGGGGGTCCCAGGAGGAATTTCGGGGACCCTGATGGGAATTTTGGGGGTCTCAGGGGGTATTGGGGGGTCCCATGAGGACTTTCGGGGTCCTGAAGGGAATTTTGGGGTGTCAAGGAGTTTTGGGGGGTCCCAGGAGGAATTTCGGGGAGTCTGATGGGAATTTTGAGGGGTCCCAGGGGGGGTTTTGGAGTCCTGGGGAGAATTTTAGGGGTCTCAGGGTTTTTTTGGGAGGAATTTTGGGGGTCCCGAGTAGAATTTTGTGGGTCCTGGGGAGGGTTTGGGGTTCTGAAGGGAATTTTGGGGGTCTATGGAAGTATTTGGGGGGTCCCAGGAGGAATTTTGGGGTCCTGAAGGGAATTTTGGGGGTCCTAGGGGGGGTTTTGGGGTCCCAAAAGGAATTTTGGGCGTCCCAGGGGGTTTTTGGGGGTCCCAGGAAGAATTTCCGGGTCCTGAAGGGAATTCTGGGGCTCCCAGGGGGGTTTTGGGGTCCCAAATGGAATTTTAGGCATTCCAGGGAGAGGTTTGGAGTCCTGGGGAGAATTTTGAGGGTCTCCGGGGGTTTTTGGGGGGAATTTTGGAGGTCCCGAGTAGAATTTTTTGGGTCCTGGGGGAGGTTTTGGGGTCCTGAAAAGAATTTTGGGGGTCTCACGAAGTTTTTGGGGGTCCCAGAAATAATTTTGGTGACCCTGATAGGAATTTGGGGGGTCTCAGGGGGTTTTGGGGGGTCCCACGAGGAATTTTGGCGTCTTGAAGGGAATTTTGGGGTCTCAAAGAGTTTTGGGGGCTTCCCAGGAGGAATTTTGGGGACCCTGATGGGAATTTTGGGTGTCCCAGGGGGGTTTTCGGGGTCCTGAAGGGAATTTTGGTGGTCCCAGGGGGGTTATCTGGGTTCTGAAGGGAATTTTGTGGGTCCCAGGGGGGTGTTCTGGGTTCCGAATGGAATTTTGTGGGTCCCAGGGGGGTTTTTGGGGTCCCTAAGGGAATTTTGGGCGTTCCAGGGCCGTCCCGATGGTTTTGGGGTCGCGCTGGCTGCGGGGCTGCAGTACCGCCCTGTGTCCACAAGGCGGCAGCATTTGTCAAGTGAGTCCGCGACAAGATGGCGGTCCGTGGGGACCTTGATGGTGACAGGCGTTTTTTGCCGATGCCTGTCGGCTCCCGCCAAAAACCCGCACGCTCGCGGCGCTCCTGACCCCACAGCCCGTGTTCACGGCATCGTAACCGCCGCGGAAAATCCCGTCGCGGGGCGCCGGCGGTGCGGGCAATTCAGGCAGTGTAAAAAACAGCCACGGGTCCTCGAATTTCAACGTCCTCGTTTTCGCGCCCTCTCGAGAAGGTCAAGCGAGTCCGCGCCAAGCCCCTCCCAAGATGGCGGCCGCGGGCGGCGGGCTGCAGTGCCGCTCTCTGCCCACACGGCGGCAGCACTGTGCCGTCAGCAGCGAATGCCCCAAAGATCCGCGCGGGAAAGAACGGAACAAAAACCCTGCCTCGGACCTGATAGGAACCGAAAGAAAAAACCTTTCCTCTTAAACTGCATTTCAACAGAGTTTATTTTTACATTTTTCACATTTATATTCACATTCGGATTTATAATGTATATTGATATATAATTGTATTTTCATAATTCCTTACATTTATTCCATTTATTATATTTTATTATATTTTAGATTTTATACATATCTTAATAGATTGCTTACATATTTCTATAGTTAGATTTAGAGTTCTAAAAGGTTTATATTGATTAAAATAAAAACCTGACTCTATCCAAGTAAAAATCTTTTTAAAAAACCCTTTATTTAAACTCCATTTAAATTTATTTCTATTTTTCGCATTTATAGTCAAATTTACATTTTAAATGTAGATTGATGTATGGTGCTATTTATAGTCTATCTCTTCCTAATACTATTTTTATTTCTATTTTATATTTTTATATATATCTGTATACATTGAATATATATTTCCATATTTAGAACAATATCAAAATAAAATGTATATTCATATTTTTTCCATTAATTCCCTGCCTCTAACCAAATAAAAACAAAAACAAAAACAAAAAAATCTTTCTATAAACAATACTTGAATATATATTGAATACACCCTGCATTACAAATTGCAGGGGAAATGGATTCCCTCATGATTTGAACACAAGAAATAATGGAAAAGGAAGCTTTTTCCCACAATTTAAACCCCTTTTCTCTCCATAACCCCTCATTTTTCTGGGAGCGCTGTGGAAGGTCTGGGGGTTCTAAGGAGGGATTGACACAATAAAAGGGGAAAGTTGAAAGCTCTCCCGTGGAACCCCACATGCTGCCCGGCCTGCTCAGGTGCTGCCCCTTGGCAAGAGGGCTCTTCCCTCGGCATTTTCTCAAAGGGATGCTCGTGCCCGGGTGGGTCCGGCTGCTCCCCGATCCCTGCTGGATGTTCCAGCCATAGCTCCTGGAGGGACACTTGGGATACCCCTGTTAGCCCCTCTGGATTAGCAGCTCCCTGTGCAGGTGTGCCCAGGTAGCTGCACTGAAAGCAGCTGCTCACACGGGGAGCTGCTACACCTAGGAGTGGGGGATGAGGTGAAGAAAGGTCCTGTGGGGTGTTCCCTTCCCTACGCAGGCCTTTGCCAGACCCTTCAACAATGCGGTGCCAGATTTTCATTGCCAAGATAATTAACAGTCTTTCCCCTGGCCAAACAGGAATTGTGCTTCCAAAATTGCAAACAGTGAATGATTTCTTGCAGACACCAGCTGCCAACACCAGGAACTCTCACTGCCTTTGGAGAGCAGCACGCCTCCAGTGAACACACATCAACACACAGGGAGGGTGAGGTAGGTTTTACACGGAAAAAGGGCAGAGGTCGGGTCACAAGGCCTGTGGCCCCAGGTGACTTGATACATCTTTTTGTTCTGAATGGCACAGGATTTCTCCAGCAGCAAAACTGCTGACAGCAAGAATTCTGCCTGTCCTGGAAGAGACAAGGACCTCCTCAAAATTGACATCAGGAAGTGAAGAGGGAGAGCCATGTTTCACACAGAATAGGGCCAGTGACAGAGTCCAAGAGCCAGAAGCCATGAAAAAAGGGATGCCCCTTGGAAATCTGAATGGAGAAGGATGTGTTGTGGACCCAAGCTGCTTTCATGTCGATGAGGGGTTGCCTTGATGATCCCAAGCAAAAATCGAAAACTGACGTCAGGAACCGGGACTGGCGAGCATGCATTCCTAGAGAAATAGCTTGAATTCACGCAGACCACCATGCGGTCCTGGGTGGGCAGCTGAGTGCAGGAAATATGAACATAGAAAAATACAATCCAGGCCCAAACCGCACCCACCACAAACTTGTGCTGCCCTGATACACCCAAGGGAGACCTACAAACTGACATCAGGAACCTGGACTGCTGAGTTTTCTTTCCCAGGGAAAATGGCCAAAGGATGTGCCCAGGAGCCCCTGGCCCTGGGCTGGGCCCTGACTGCAAAGAATCCTTATATCAAAGGATGGAGCCCAGACCGAAGTTGTTCCCACCTCAATCTTGTGCTGCCCTGATAGACCCAAGGGAGCCCTACAAACTGACATCAGGAACCTGGACTGCTGAGTTTTCTTTCCCAGGGAAAATGGAAAAAGGATGTGCCCAGAGGCCCCTGGCCCTGACTGCAAAAAATCCTTATATCGAAGGATGGACCCCACACCGAAGTTGTCCCCACCTCAAACTTGTGCTGCCCTGATAGACCCAAGGGAGCCCTACAAACTGACATCAGAAACCTGTATTGCTGAGTTTTCTTTTTACGGGGAAAAGGGACAAAGCTTTTGCCCAGGGGCCCCTGGCCCTGGGCCGGGCCAGCACTGCAAAAAATCCTTATATCGAAGGATGGAGCCCACACCGAAGTTGTCCCCACCTCAAACTTGTGCTGCCCTGATAGACCCAAGGGAGCCCTACAAACTGACATCAGGAACCTGGACTGCTGAGTTTTCTTTCCCAGGGAAAATGGCCAGATGGTGTGCCCAGGGGCCCCTGGCCATGAGCTGGGCCAGCACTGCAAAAAGTCCTTATATCGAAAGATGGACCCCAGACCGAAGTTGTCCCCACCTCAAACTTGTGCTGCCCTGATAGACCCAAGGGAGCCCTACAAACTGACATCAGGAACCTGGACTGCTGAGTTTTCTTTCCCAGGGAAAATGGAAAAAGGATGTGCCCAGGAGCCCCTGGCCCTGGGCTGGGCCCTGACTGCAAAGAATCCTTATATCAAAGGATGGAGTCCAGACCGAAGTTGTTCCCACCTCAATCTTGTGCTGCCCTGATAGACCCAAGGGAGCCCTGCAAACTGACATCAGGAACCTGGACTGCTGAGTTTTCTTTCCCAGGGAAAATGGCCAAAGGATGTGCCCAGGGGCCCCTAGCCCTGACTGCAAAAAATCCTTATATCGAAAATGGACCCCACACCGAAGTTATCCCCACCTCAAACTTGTGCTGCCCTGATAGACCCAAGGGAGCCCTACAAACTGACATCAGGAACCTGGACTGCTGAGTTTTCTTTCCCAGGGAAAATGGAAAAAGGATGTGCCCAGGGGCCCCTTGCCCTGACAGCAAAGAATCCTTATATCGAAGGATGGACCACACACCGAAGTTGTCCCCACCTCAAACTTGTGCTGCCCTGATAGACCCAAGGGAGCCCTACAAACTGACATCAGGAACCTGTATTGCTGAGTTTTCTTTTTACAGGGAAAAGAGACAAAGCTTTTGCCCAGGGGCCCCTGGCCCTGGGCCGGGCCAGCACTGCAAGAAATCCTTATATCGAAGGATGGACCCCACACCGAAGTTGTCCCCACCTCAAACTTGTGCTGCCCTGATAGACCCAAGGGAGCCCTACAAACTGACATCAGGAACCTGGACTGCTGAGTTTTCTTTCCCAAGGAAAATGGCCAAAGGATGTGCCCAGGGGCCCCTAGCCCTGGGCTTGGACCTCACTGCAAAAAATCCTTATATCAAAGGATGGAGCCCAGACCGAAGATGTCCCCACCTCAAAATTGTGCTGCCCTGATAGACCCAAGGGAGCCCTACAAACTGACATCAGGAACCTGGACTGCTGAGTTTTCTTTCCCAGGGAAAATGTCCAAAGGATGTGCCCAGGGGCTTGTGGCCCTGGGCTGGGCCCTGACTGCAAAAAATCCTTAAATCGAAGGATGGAGCCCTGACCAAAGTTGTCCCCACCTCAAACTTGTGCTGCCCTGATTGACCCAAGGGAGCCCTACAAACTGACATCAGGAACCTGGACTGCTGAGTTTTCTTTCCCAGGGAAAATGGAAAAAGGATGTGCCCAGGAGCCCCTGGCCCTGGGCAGGAACCTCACTGCAAAGAATCCTTATATCGAAGGATGGACCCCACACCGAAGTTTCCCCACCTCAAACTTGTTCTGCCCTGATAGACCCAAGGGAGCCCTACAAACTGACATCAGGAACCTGGACTGCTGAGTTTTCTTTCCCAGGGAAAATGGCCAAAGGATGTGCCCAGGGGCCTCTAGCTCTGACTGCAAAAAAATCCTTATATCGAAAGATGGACCCCACACTGAAGTTGTCCCCACCTCAAACTTGTGCTGCCCTGATAGACCCAAGGGAGCCCTACAAACTGACATCAGGAACCTGGACTGCTGAGTTTTCTTTCCCAGGGAAAATGTCCAAAGGATGTGCCCAGGGGCTTGTGGCCCTGGGCTGGGCCCTGACTGCAAAAAATCCTTAAATCGAAGGATGGAGCCCTGACCAAAGTTGTCCCCACCTCAAACTTGTGCTGCCCTGATAGACCCAAGGGAGCCCTACAAACTGACATCAGGAACCTGGACTGCTGAGTTTTCTTTCCCAGGGAAAATGGAAAAAGGATGTGCCCAGGAGCCCCTGGCCCTGGGCAGGGACCTCACTGCAAAGAATCCTTATATCGAAGGATGAACCCCACACCGAAGTGTCCCCACCTCAAACTTGTGCTGCCCTGATAGACCCAAGGGAGCCCTACAAACTGACATCAGGAACCTGGACTGCTGAGTTTTCTTTCCCAGGGAAAATGGCCAAAGGATGTGCCCAGGGGCCCCTAGCTCTGACTGCAAAAAATCCTTATATCGAAAGATGGACCCCACACTGAAGTTGTCCCCACCTCAAACTTGTGCTGCCCTGATAGACCCAAGGGAGCCCTACAAACTGACATCAGGAACCTGGACTGCTGAGTTTTCTTTCCCAGGGAAAATGTCCAAAGGATGTGCCCAGGGGCTTGTGGCCCTGGGCTGGGCCCTGACTGCAAAAAATCCTTAAATCGAAGGATGGAGCCCTGACCAAAGTTGTCCCCACCTCAAACTTGTGCTGCCCTGATAGACCCAAGGGAGCCCTACAAACTGACATCAGGAACCTGGACTGCTGAGTTTTCTTTCCCAGGGAAAATGGAAAAAGGATGTGCCCAGGAGCCCCTGGCCCTGGGCAGGAACCTCACTGCAAAGAATCCTTATATTGAAGGATGGACCCCACACCGAAGTGTCCCCACCTCAAACTTGTTCTGCCCTGATAGACCCAAGGGAGCCCTACAAACTGACATCAGGAACCTGGACTGCTGAGTTTTCTTTCCCAGGGAAAATGGCCAAAGGATGTGCCCAGGGGCCCCTAGCTCTGACTGCAAAAAAATCCTTATATCGAAAGATGGACCCCACACTGAAGTTGTCCCCACCTCAAACTTGTGCTGCCCTGATAGACCCAAGGGAGCCCTACAAACTGACATCAGGAACCTGGACTGCTGAGTTTTCTTTCCCAGGGAAAATGTCCAAAGGATGTGCCCAGGGGCTTGTGGCCCTGGGCTGGGCCCTGACTGCAAAAAATCCTTAAATCGAAGGATGGAGCCCTGACCAAAGTTGTCCCCACCTCAAACTTGTGCTGCCCTGATAGACCCAAGGGAGCCCTACAAACTGACATCAGGAACCTGGACTGCTGAGTTTTCTTTCCCAGGGAAAATGGAAAAAGGATGTGCCCAGGAGCCCCTGGCCCTGGGCAGGGACCTCACTGCAAAGAATCCTTATATCGAAGGATGAACCCCACACCGAAGTGTCCCCACCTCAAACTTGTGCTGCCCTGATAGACCCAAGGGAGCCCTACAAACTGACATCAGGAACCTGGACTGCTGAGTTTTCTTTCCCAGGGAAAATGGCCAAAGGATGTGCCCAGGGGCCCCTAGCTCTGACTGCAAAAAATCCTTATATCGAAAGATGGACCCCACACTGAAGTTGTCCCCACCTCAAACTTGTGCTGCCCTGATAGACCCAAGGGAGCCCTACAAACTGACATCAGGAACCTGGACTGCTGAGTTTTCTTTCCCAGGGAAAATGTCCAAAGGATGTGCCCAGGGGCTTGTGGCCCTGGGCTGGGCCCTGACTGCAAAAAATCCTTAAATCGAAGGATGGAGCCCTGACCAAAGTTGTCCCCACCTCAAACTTGTGCTGCCCTGATAGACCCAAGGGAGCCCTACAAACTGACATCAGGAACCTGGACTGCTGAGTTTTCTTTCCCAGGGAAAATGGAAAAAGGATGTGCCCAGGGGCCCCTCGCCCTGACTGCAAAAAATCCTTATATCGAAGGATGGACCCCACACCGAAGTTGTCCCCACCTCAAACTTGTGCTGCCCTGATAGACCCAAGGGAGCCCTACAAACTGACATCAGGAACCTGGACTGCTGAGTTTTCTTTCCCAGGGAAAATGGAAAAAGGATGTGCCCAGGAGCCCCTGGCCCTGGGCAGGGACCTCACTGCAAAGAATCCTTATATCGAAGGATGGACCCCACACCGAAGTGTCCCCACCTCAAACTTGTGCTGCCCTGATAGACCCAAGGGAGCCCTACAAACTGACATCAGGAACCTGGACTGCTGAGTTTTCTTTCCCAGGGAAAATGGCCAAAGGATGTGCCCAGGGGCCCCTAGCTCTGACTGCAAAAAAATCCTTATATCGAAAGATGGACCCCACACTGAAGTTGTCCCCACCTCAAACTTGTGCTGCCCTGATAGACCCAAGGGAGCCCTACAAACTGACATCAGGAACCTGGACTGCTGAGTTTTCTTTCCCAGGGAAAATGTCCAAAGGATGTGCCCAGGGGCTTGTGGCCCTGGGCTGGGCCCTGACTGCAAAAAATCCTTAAATCAAAGGATGGAGCCCTGACCAAAGTTGTCCCCACCTCAAACTTGTGCTGCCCTGATAGACCCAAGGAAGCCCTACAAACTGACATCAGGAACCTGGACTGCTGAGTTTTCTTTCCCAGGGAAAATGGAAAAAGGATGTGCCCAGGAGCCCCTGGCCCTGGGCAGGGACCTCACTGCAAAGAATCCTTATATCGAAGGATGGACCCCACACCGAAGTTGTCCCCACCTCAAACTTGTGCTGCCCTGATAGACCCAAGGGAGCCCTACAAACTGACATCAGGAACCTGGACTGCTGAGTTTTCTTTCCCAGGGAAAATGGCCAAAGGATGTGCCCAGGGGCCCCTAGCTCTGACTGCAAAAAAATCCTTATATCGAAAGATGGACCCCACACTGAAGTTGTCCCCACCTCAAACTTGTGCTGCCCTGATAGACCCAAGGGAGCCCTACAAACTGACATCAGGAACCTGGACTGCTGAGTTTTCTTTCCCAGGGAAAATGGAAAAAGGATGTGCCCAGGGGCTTGTGGCCCTGGGCTGGGCCCTGACTGCAAAAAATCCTTAAATCGAAGGATGGAGCCCTGACCAAAGTTGTCCCCACCTCAAACTTGTGCTGCCCTGATAGACCCAAGGGAGCCCTACAAACTGACATCAGGAACCTGGACTGCTGAGTTTTCTTTCCCAGGGAAAATGGAAAAAGGATGTGCCCAGGGGCCCCTCGCCCTGACTGCAAAGAATCCTTATATCGAAGGATGGACCCCACACCGAAGTTGTCCCCACCTCAAACTTGTGCTGCCCTGATAGACCCAAGGGAGCCCTACAAACTGACATCAGGAACCTGGACTGCTGAGTTTTCTTTCCCAGGGAAAATGGAAAAAGGATGTGCCCAGGGGTCCCTGGCCCTGGGCAGGGACCTCACTGCAAAGAATCCTTATATCGAAGGATGGACCCCACACCGAAGTGTCCCCACCTCAAACTTGTGCTGCCCTGATAGACCCAAGGGAGCCCTACAAACTGACATCAGGAACCTGGACTGCTGAGTTTTCTTTCCCAGGGAAAATGGCTGCAGGTCCTGAAGGGAACAAAAAGGGCTCCCGGCCTTTGCCTCTGTTCTCTAACATTCTCCAAAAGGCATCGCAGTCCCGGAAGAGGTGTTTGTCATGCAGCCTGCCAAAATAAAGTCTTGTAAAATTCTAGCTCTGCCTTTTTTTTAACGTGTTCTTACTTCCTATTTATGTAATCGCAGAAAGCAAGGAAAGAATAAATGTGTCTGGTTCCCACTATTGCTCTGTGCAGGCATATTTAAAGCCTGCTGTAGTTCTATCCTCTTTTTCCACTCCAAGCTTCACTTTTACCCCCTTTTTCAATGTCTGCTGCTTTGGGTTTCCCAGGCAGGGCTGGGTTCCTCGGCAGGGGTCTTAGGAGTTGGTGCAGATTCCGCTTTTTCCGAAGGTGTATCAAAGTGTGCCGGCAAAAGGATTGTTTTCTTCAGGAAAAAGCTTTCTCTCAATGACCATCAATGCATGTATGTGTTTTAATCTTGTAACCAGGTGGATTAAGAAAAGCCGACACCTGTAGCAGAGTTTTGTTGGATCTGTGTCTGTGAGAAGTGGGCTGTGTGCTGGAGAGGGAGAGACCAAGAGACGCTGTTGGAGAGTGGATACAGTGCCAGGTGTGAGCTGTTAGCAGGATGAGGGATCAGAGCAGCCACAGGTGTGAGCTGTTAAGATGATGAGGAAGAGGGGCGGATCCCTCTGGGGGGAGGTTATTTAAGGGCGAGGCTTTGCCTCATCCTGCTTTTGCATGGAGCTGCTGGAGAAGAGGAGTTTATGGGGGCCTCCCAGGGCTGTCTCATGGAAGGACGGTGAGTATTTTGAACATGGTTTGGGGGATCACCTGGGCACATCCTTTGGCCATTTTCCCTGGGAAAGAAAACTCAGCAGTCCAGGTTCCTGATGTCAGTTTGTAGACCTCCCTTCAGTCTATCAGGGCAGCACAAGTTTGAGTTGAGGACAACTTCGGTCTGGGCTCCATCCTTCCATATAAGGATTTTTAGCAGACAGGGCCAGGGGCCCCTGGGCACATCCTTTGGCCATTTTCCCTGGGAAAGAAAACTCAGCAGTCCAGGTTCCTGATGTCAGTTTGTAGGGCTCCCTTGGGTCTATCAGGGCAGCACAAGTTTGAGTAGGGGACAACTTCGGTGTGGGCTCCATCCTTCGATATAAGGATTCTTTGCAGTCAGGGCCAGGGGCCCACGGCCAGGGACCCCTGGGCACATCCTTTTTCCATTTTTCCTGGGAAAGAAAACTCAGCAGTCCAGGTTCCTGATGTCAGTTTGTAGGGCTCCCTTGGGTCTATCAGGGCAGCACAAGTTTGAGGTGGGGACAGCTTCAGTGTGGGGTCCATCCTTCGATATAAGGATTTTTTGCAGTCAGGGCCAGGGGCCCCTGGGCACATCCTTTTTCCATTTTCCCTGGGAAAGAAAACTCAGCAGTCCAGGTTCCTGATGTCAGTTTGTAGGGCTCCCTTGGGTCTATCAGGGCAGCACAAGTTTGAGGTGGGGACAACTTCGGTGTGGGGTCCATCCTTCGATATAAGGATTCTTTGCAGTCAGGGCCAGGGGCCCAGGGCCAGGGGCCCCTGGGCACATCCTTTTTCCATTTTCCCTGGGAAAGAAAACTCAGCAGTCCAGGTTCCTGATGTCAGTTTGTAGGGCTCCCTTGGGTCTATCAGGGCAGCACAATTTTTGGTGGGGACAACTTTGGTCTGGGCTCCATCCTTCGATATAGGGATTCTTTGCAGTCAGGGCCAGGGACCCCTGGGCACATCCTTTTTCCATTTTTCCTGGGAAAGAAAACTCAGCAGTCCAGGTTCCTGATGTCAGTTTGTAGGGCTCCCTTGGGTCTATCAGGGCAGCACAAGTTTGAGGTGGGGACAACTTCGGTGTGGGGTCCATCCTTCGATATAAGGATTTTTTGCAGTCAGGGCCAGGGGCCCCCGGGCACATCCTTTTTCCATTTTCACTGGGAAAGAAAACTCAGCAGTCCAGGTTCCTGATGTCAGTTTGTAGGGCTCCCTTGGGTCTATCAGGGCAGCACAAGTTTGAGGTGGGGACAACTTTGGTGTGGGCTCCATCATTCGATATATTGATTTTGTGCACTCAGGGCCAGGGGCCCCTGGGCACATCCTATTTCCATTTTCCCTGGGAAAGAAAACTCAGCAGTCCAGGTTCCTGATGTCAGTTTGTAGGGCTCCCTTGGGTCTATCAGGGCAGCACAAGTTTGAGGTGGCAACAACTTCAGTGTGGGCTCCATCCTTCGATATAAGGATTTTTTGCAGTCAGGGCCAGGGGCCCCTGGGCACATCCTTTTTCCATTTTCCCTGGGAAAGAAAACTCAGCAGTCCAGGTTCCTGATGTCAGTTTGTAGGGCTCCCTTGGGTCTATCAGGGCAGCACAAGTTTGAGGTGGGGACAACTTCGGTGTGGGCTCCATCCTTCGATATAAGGATTTTTTGCAGTCAGGGCCAGGGGCCCAGGGCCAGGGGCTCCTGGGCACATCCTTTTTCCATTTCCCCTGGGAAAGAAAACTCAGCAGTCCAGGTTCCTGATGTCAGTTTGTAGGGCTCCCTTGGGTCTATCAGGGCAGCACAAGTTTGAGGTGGCAACAACTTCGGTGTAGGGTCCTTCCTTCGATATAAGGATTCTTTGCAGTGAGGCCCCAGCCCAGGTCCAGGGGCCACTGGCACATCCTTTTTCCATTTTCCCTGGGAAAGAAAACTCAGCAGTCCAGGTTCCTGATGTCAGTTTTTAGGGCTCCCTTGGGTCTATCAGGGCAGCACAAGTTTGAGGTGGGGACAACTTCGGTGTGGGTTCCATCCTTCGATATAAGGATTTTTTGCAGTCAGGGCCAGGGGCCCCTGGGCACATCCTTTTTCCATTTTCCCTGGGAAAGAAAACTCAGCAGTCCAGGTTCCTGATGTCAGTTTGTAGGGCTCCCTTGGGTGTATCAGGGCAGCACAAGTTTGAGGTGGGGACAATTTCGGTGTGGGGTCCATCCTTCAATATAAGGATTTTTGTAGTGAGGCCCCAACCCAGGGCCAGGGGCTTCTGGGCACATCCTTTTTCCGTTTTCCCTGGGAAAGAAAACTCAGCAGTCCAGGTTCCTGATGTCAGTTTGTAGGGCTCCCTTGGGTCTATCAGGGCAGCACAAGTTTGAGGTGGGGACAACTTTGGTGTGGGGTCCATCCTTCGATATAAGGATTTTTTGCAGTCAGGGCCAGGGGCCCCCAGGAACATCCTTTGGCCATTTTCACTGGGAAAGAAAACTCCGCTGTCCAGGTTGCTGATGTCAGTTTGTAGGGCTCCTTTGGGTGTATCAGGGCCGCACAATTTTGAGGTGGGGACAACTTCGGTGTGGGGTCCATCCTTCGATATAAGGATTCTTTGCAGTCAGGGCCAGGGGCCCCTGGGCACATCCTTTTTCCATTTTCCCTGGGAAAGAAAACTCAGCAGTCCAGGTTCCTGATGTCAGTTTGTAGGGCTCCCTTGGGTCTATCAGGGCAGCACAAGTTTGAGGTGGGGACAACTTCGGTGTGGGGTCCATCCTTCAATATAAGGATTTTTTGCAGTCAGGGCCAGGGGCCCAGGGCCAGGGGCTCCTGGGCACATCCTTTTTCCATTTCCCCTGGGAAAGAAAACTCAGCAGTCCAGGTTCCTGATGTCAGTTTGTAGGGCTCCCTTGGGTCTATCAGGGCAGCACAAGTTTGAGGTGGCAACAACTTCAGTGTGGGCTCCATCCTTCGATATAAGGATTTTTTGCAGTCAGGGCCAGGGGCCCCTGGGCACATCCTTTTTCCATTTTCCCTGGGAAAGAAAACTCAGCAGTCCAGGTTCCTGATGTCAGTTTGTAGGGCTCCCTTGGGTCTATCAGGGCAGCACAAGTTTGAGGTGGGGACAACTTCGGTGTGGGGTCCATCCTTCGATATAAGGATTTTTTGCAGTCAGGGCCAGGGGCCCCTGGGCACATCGTTTTTCCATTTTCCCTGGGAAAGAAAACTCAGCAGTCCAGGTTCCTGATGTCAGCTTGTAGGGCTCCCTTGGGTCTATCAGGGCAGCACAAGTTTGAAGTGGGGACAACTTCGGTGTAGGGTCCATCCTTCGATATAAGGATTCTTTGCAGTGAGGCCCCAGCCCAGGTCCAGGGGCCACTGGCACATACTTTTTCCATTTTCCCTGGGAAAGAAAACTCAGCAGTCCAGGTTCCTGATGTCAGTTTGTAGGGCTCCCTTGGGTCTATCAGGGCAGCACAAGTTTGAGGTGGGGACAACTTCGGTGTGGGGTCCATCCTTCGATATAAGGATTTTTTGCAGTCAGGGCCAGGGGCCCCTGGGCACACCCTTTTTCCATTTTCCCTGGGAAAGAAAACTCAGCAGTCCAGGTTCCTGATGTCAGTTTGTAGGGCTCCCTTGGGTCTATCAGGGCAGCACAAGTTTGAGGTGGGGACAACTTTGGTGTGGGGTCCATCCTTCAATATAAGGATTTTTTGCAGTCAGGGACCGGGGCCCAGGGCCAGGGGGTCCTGGGCACATCCTTTTTCCATTTCCCCTGGGATAGAAAACTCAGCAGTCCAGATTCCTGATGTCAGTTTGTAGGGCTCCCTTGGGTCTATCAGGGCAGCACAAGTTTGAGGTGGGGACAACTTCGGTGTGGGGTGCATCCTTCGATATAAGGATTTTTTGCAGTCAGGGCCAGGGGCCCCTGGGCACATCCTATTTCCATTTTCCCTGGGAAAGAAAACTCAGCAGTCCAGGTTCCTGATGTCAGCTTGTAGGGCTCCCTTGGGTCTATCAGGGCAGCACAAGTTTGAGGTGGCAACAACTTCGGTGTAGGGTCCATCCTTCGATATAAGGATTCTTTGCAGTGAGGCCCCAGCCCAGGTCCAGGGGCCACTGGCACATCCTTTTTCCATTTTCCCTGGGAAAGAAAACTCAGCAGTCCAGGTTCCTGATGTCAGTTTGTAGGGCTCCCTTGGGTCTATCAGGGCAGCACAAGTTTGAGGTGGGGACAACTTCGGTGTGGGTTCCATCCTTCGATATAAGGATTTTTTGCAGTCAGGGCCAGGGGCCCCTGGGCACATCCTTTTTCCATTTTCCCTGGGAAAGAAAACTCAGCAGTCCAGGTTCCTGATGTCAGTTTGTAGGGCTCCCTTGGGTCTATCAGGGCAGCACAAGTTTGAGGTGGGGACAATTTCGGTGTGGGGTCCATCCTTCAATATAAGGATTTTTGTAGTGAGGCCCCAACCCAGGGCCAGGGGCTTCTGGGCACATCCTTTTTCCGTTTTCCCTGGGAAAGAAAACTCAGCAGTCCAGGTTCCTGATGTCAGTTTGTAGGGCTCCCTTGGGTCTATCAGGGCAGCACAAGTTTGAGGTGGGGACAACTTCGGTGTGGGCTCCATCCTTCGATATAAGGATTCTTTGCAGTCAGGGCCAGGGGCCCACGGCCAGGGACCCCTGGGCACATCCTTTTTCCATTTTTCCTGGGAAAGAAAACTCAGCAGTCCAGGTTCCTGATGTCAGTTTGTAGGGCTCCCTTGGGTCTATCAGGGCAGCACAAGTTTGAGGTGGGGACAGCTTCAGTGTGGGGTCCATCCTTCGATATAAGGATTTTTTGCAGTCAGGGCCAGGGGCCCCTGGGCACATCCTTTTTCCATTTTCCCTGGGAAAGAAAACTCAGCAGTCCAGGTTCCTGATGTCAGTTTGTAGGGCTCCCTTGGGTCTATCAGGGCAGCACAAGTTTGAGGTGGGGACAACTTCGGTGTGGGCTCCATCCTTCGATATAAGGATTCTTTGCAGTCAGGGCCAGGGGCCCAGGGCCAGGGGCCCCTGGGCACATCCTTTTTCCATTTTCCCTGGGAAAGAAAACTCAGCAGTCCAGGTTCCTGATGTCAGTTTGTAGGGCTCCCTTGGGTCTATCAGGGCAGCACAATTTTTGGTGGGGACAACTTTGGTCTGGGCTCCATCCTTCGATATAGGGATTCTTTGCAGTCAGGGCCAGGGACCCCTGGGCACATCCTTTTTCCATTTTTCCTGGGAAAGAAAACTCAGCAGTCCAGGTTCCTGATGTCAGTTTGTAGGGCTCCCTTGGGTCTATCAGGGCAGCACAAGTTTGAGGTGGGGACAACTTCGGTGTGGGGTCCATCCTTCGATATAAGGATTTTTTGCAGTCAGGGCCAGGGGCCCCCGGGCACATCCTTTTTCCATTTTCACTGGGAAAGAAAACTCAGCAGTCCAGGTTCCTGATGTCAGTTTGTAGGGCTCCCTTGGGTCTATCAGGGCAGCACAAGTTTGAGGTGGGGACAACTTTGGTGTGGGCTCCATCATTCGATATATTGATTTTGTGCACTCAGGGCCAGGGGCCCCTGGGCACATCCTTTTTCCATTTTCCCTGGGAAAGAAAACTCAGCAGTCCAGGTTCCTGATGTCAGTTTGTAGGGCTCCCTTGGGTCTATCAGGGCAGCACAAGTTTGAGGTGGCAACAACTTCAGTGTGGGCTCCATCCTTCGATATAAGGATTTTTTGCAGTCAGGGCCAGGGGCCCCTGGGCACATCCTTTTTCCATTTTCCCTGGGAAAGAAAACTCAGCAGTCCAGGTTCCTGATGTCAGTTTGTAGGGCTCCCTTGGGTCTATCAGGGCAGCACAAGTTTGAGGTGGGGACAACTTCGGTGTGGGCTCCATCCTTCGATATAAGGATTTTTTGCAGTCAGGGCCAGGGGCCCAGGGCCAGGGGCCCCTGGGCACATCCTTTTTCCATTTTCCCTGGGAAAGAAAACTCAGCAGTCCAGGTTCCTGATGTCAGTTTGTAGGGCTCCCTTGGGTCTATCAGGGCAGCACAAGTTTGAGGTGGCAACAACTTCGGTGTAGGGTCCATCCTTCGATATAAGGATTCTTTGCAGTGAGGCCCCAACCCAGGGCCAGGGGCTTCTGGGCACATCCTTTTTCCGTTTTCCCTGGGAAAGAAAACTCAGCAGTCCAGGTTCCTGATGTCAGTTTGTAGGGCTCCCTTGGGTCTATCAGGGCAGCACAAGTTTGAGGTGGGGACAACTTTGGTGTGGGGTCCATCCTTCGATATAAGGATTTTTTGCAGTCAGGGCCAGGGGCCCCCAGGAACATCCTTTGGCCATTTTCACTGGGAAAGAAAACTCCGCTGTCCAGGTTGCTGATGTCAGTTTGTAGGGCTCCTTTGGGTGTATCAGGGCCGCACAATTTTGAGGTGGGGACAACTTCGGTGTGGGGTCCATCCTTCGATATAAGGATTCTTTGCAGTCAGGGCCAGGGGCCCCTGGGCACATCCTTTTTCCATTTTCCCTGGGAAAGAAAACTCAGCAGTCCAGGTTCCTGATGTCAGTTTGTAGGGCTCCCTTGGGTCTATCAGGGCAGCACAAGTTTGAGGTGGGGACAACTTCGGTGTGGGGTCCATCCTTCAATATAAGGATTTTTTGCAGTCAGGGCCAGGGGCCCAGGGCCAGGGGCTCCTGGGCACATCCTTTTTCCATTTCCCCTGGGAAAGAAAACTCAGCAGTCCAGGTTCCTGATGTCAGTTTGTAGGGCTCCCTTGGGTCTATCAGGGCAGCACAAGTTTGAGGTGGCAACAACTTCAGTGTGGGCTCCATCCTTCGATATAAGGATTTTTTGCAGTCAGGGCCAGGGGCCCCTGGGCACATCCTTTTTCCATTTTCCCTGGGAAAGAAAACTCAGCAGTCCAGGTTCCTGATGTCAGTTTGTAGGGCTCCCTTGGGTCTATCAGGGCAGCACAAGTTTGAGGTGGGGACAACTTCGGTGTGGGGTCCATCCTTCGATATAAGGATTTTTTGCAGTCAGGGCCAGGGGCCCCTGGGCACATCGTTTTTCCATTTTCCCTGGGAAAGAAAACTCAGCAGTCCAGGTTCCTGATGTCAGCTTGTAGGGCTCCCTTGGGTCTATCAGGGCAGCACAAGTTTGAAGTGGGGACAACTTCGGTGTAGGGTCCATCCTTCGATATAAGGATTCTTTGCAGTGAGGCCCCAGCCCAGGTCCAGGGGCCACTGGCACATACTTTTTCCATTTTCCCTGGGAAAGAAAACTCAGCAGTCCAGGTTCCTGATGTCAGTTTGTAGGGCTCCCTTGGGTCTATCAGGGCAGCACAAGTTTGAGGTGGGGACAACTTCGGTGTGGGGTCCATCCTTCGATATAAGGATTTTTTGCAGTCAGGGCCAGGGGCCCCTGGGCACACCCTTTTTCCATTTTCCCTGGGAAAGAAAACTCAGCAGTCCAGGTTCCTGATGTCAGTTTGTAGGGCTCCCTTGGGTCTATCAGGGCAGCACAAGTTTGAGGTGGGGACAACTTTGGTGTGGGGTCCATCCTTCAATATAAGGATTTTTTGCAGTCAGGGACCGGGGCCCAGGGCCAGGGGGTCCTGGGCACATCCTTTTTCCATTTCCCCTGGGATAGAAAACTCAGCAGTCCAGATTCCTGATGTCAGTTTGTAGGGCTCCCTTGGGTCTATCAGGGCAGCACAAGTTTGAGGTGGGGACAACTTCGGTGTGGGGTGCATCCTTCGATATAAGGATTTTTTGCAGTCAGGGCCAGGGGCCCCTGGGCACATCCTATTTCCATTTTCCCTGGGAAAGAAAACTCAGCAGTCCAGGTTCCTCATGTCAGCTTGTAGGGCTCCCTTGGGTCTATCAGGGCAGCACAAGTTTGAGGTGGCAACAACTTCGGTGTAGGGTCCATCCTTCGATATAAGGATTCTTTGCAGTGAGGCCCCAGCCCAGGTCCAGGGGCCACTGGCACATCCTTTTTCCATTTTCCCTGGGAAAGAAAACTCAGCAGTCCAGGTTCCTGATGTCAGTTTGTAGGGCTCCCTTGGGTCTATCAGGGCAGCACAAGTTTGAGGTGGGGACAACTTCGGTGTGGGTTCCATCCTTCGATATAAGGATTTTTTGCAGTCAGGGCCAGGGGCCCCTGGGCACATCCTTTTTCCATTTTCCCTGGGAAAGAAAACTCAGCAGTCCAGGTTCCTGATGTCAGTTTGTAGGGCTCCCTTGGGTCTATCAGGGCAGCACAAGTTTGAGGTGGGGACAATTTCGGTGTGGGGTCCATCCTTCAATATAAGGATTTTTGTAGTGAGGCCCCAACCCAGGGCCAGGGGCTTCTGGGCACATCCTTTTTCCGTTTTCCCTGGGAAAGAAAACTCAGCAGTCCAGGTTCCTGATGTCAGTTTGTAGGGCTCCCTTGGGTCTATCAGGGCAGCACAAGTTTGAGGTGGGGACAACTTCGGTGTGGGCTCCATCCTTCGATATAAGGATTCTTTGCAGTCAGGGCCAGGGGCCCACGGCCAGGGACCCCTGGGCACATCCTTTTTCCATTTTTCCTGGGAAAGAAAACTCAGCAGTCCAGGTTCCTGATGTCAGTTTGTAGGGCTCCCTTGGGTCTATCAGGGCAGCACAAGTTTGAGGTGGGGACAGCTTCAGTGTGGGGTCCATCCTTCGATATAAGGATTTTTTGCAGTCAGGGCCAGGGGCCCCTGGGCACATCCTTTTTCCATTTTCCCTGGGAAAGAAAACTCAGCAGTCCAGGTTCCTGATGTCAGTTTGTAGGGCTCCCTTGGGTCTATCAGGGCAGCACAAGTTTGAGGTGGGGACAACTTCGGTGTGGGCTCCATCCTTCGATATAAGGATTCTTTGCAGTCAGGGCCAGGGGCCCAGGGCCAGGGGCCCCTGGGCACATCCTTTTTCCATTTTCCCTGGGAAAGAAAACTCAGCAGTCCAGGTTCCTGATGTCAGTTTGTAGGGCTCCCTTGGGTCTATCAGGGCAGCACAATTTTTGGTGGGGACAACTTTGGTCTGGGCTCCATCCTTCGATATAGGGATTCTTTGCAGTCAGGGCCAGGGACCCCTGGGCACATCCTTTTTCCATTTTTCCTGGGAAAGAAAACTCAGCAGTCCAGGTTCCTGATGTCCGTTTGTAGGGCTCCCTTGGGTCTATCAGGGCAGCACAAGTTTGAGGTGGGGACAACTTCGGTGTGGGGTCCATCCTTCGATATAAGGATTTTTTGCAGTCAGGGCCAGGGGCCCCCGGGCACATCCTTTTTCCATTTTCACTGGGAAAGAAAACTCAGCAGTCCAGGTTCCTGATGTCAGTTTGTAGGGCTCCCTTGGGTCTATCAGGGCAGCACAAGTTTGAGGTGGGGACAACTTTGGTGTGGGCTCCATCATTCGATATATTGATTTTGTGCACTCAGGGCCAGGGGCCCCTGGGCACATCCTTTTTCCATTTTCCCTGGGAAAGAAAACTCAGCAGTCCAGGTTCCTGATGTCAGTTTGTAGGGCTCCCTTGGGTCTATCAGGGCAGCACAAGTTTGAGGTGGCAACAACTTCAGTGTGGGCTCCATCCTTCGATATAAGGATTTTTTGCAGTCAGGGCCAGGGGCCCCTGGGCACATCCTTTTTCCATTTTCCCTGGGAAAGAAAACTCAGCAGTCCAGGTTCCTGATGTCAGTTTGTAGGGCTCCCTTGGGTCTATCAGGGCAGCACAAGTTTGAGGTGGGGACAACTTCGGTGTGGGCTCCATCCTTCGATATAAGGATTTTTTGCAGTCAGGGCCAGGGGCCCAGGGCCAGGGGCTCCTGGGCACATCCTTTTTCCATTTCCCCTGGGAAAGAAAACTCAGCAGTCCAGGTTCCTGATGTCAGTTTGTAGGGCTCCCTTGGGTCTATCAGGGCAGCACAAGTTTGAGGTGGCAACAACTTCGGTGTAGGGTCCATCCTTCGATATAAGGATTCTTTGCAGTGAGGCCCCAGCCCAGGTCCAGGGGCCACTGGCACATCCTTTTTCCGTTTTCCCTGGGAAAGAAAACTCAGCAGTCCAGGTTCCTGATGTCAGTTTGTAGGGCTCCCTTGGGTCTATCAGGGCAGCACAAGTTTGAGGTGGGGACAACTTTGGTGTGGGGTCCATCCTTCGATATAAGGATTTTTTGCAGTCAGGGCCAGGGGCCCCCAGGAACATCCTTTGGCCATTTTCACTGGGAAAGAAAACTCCGCTGTCCAGGTTGCTGATGTCAGTTTGTAGGGCTCCTTTGGGTGTATCAGGGCCGCACAATTTTGAGGTGGGGACAACTTCGGTGTGGGGTCCATCCTTCGATATAAGGATTCTTTGCAGTCAGGGCCAGGGGCCCCTGGGCACATCCTTTTTCCATTTTCCCTGGGAAAGAAAACTCAGCAGTCCAGGTTCCTGATGTCAGTTTGTAGGGCTCCCTTGGGTCTATCAGGGCAGCACAAGTTTGAGGTGGGGACAACTTTGGTGTGGGGTCCATCCTTCAATATAAGGATTTTTTGCAGTCAGGGACCGGGGCCCAGGGCCAGGGGGTCCTGGGCACATCCTTTTTCCATTTCCCCTGGGATAGAAAACTCAGCAGTCCAGATTCCTGATGTCAGTTTGTAGGGCTCCCTTGGGTCTATCAGGGCAGCACAAGTTTGAGGTGGGGACAACTTCGGTGTGGGGTGCATCCTTCGATATAAGGATTTTTTGCAGTCAGGGCCAGGGGCCCCTGGGCACATCCTTTTTCCATTTTCCCTGGGAAAGAAAACTCAGCAGTCCAGGTTCCTGATGTCAGCTTGTAGGGCTCCCTTGGGTCTATCAGGGCAGCACAAGTTTGAGGTGGCAACAACTTCGGTGTAGGGTCCATCCTTCGATATAAGGATTCTTTGCAGTGAGGCCCCAGCCCAGGTCCAGGGGCCACTGGCACATCCTTTTTCCATTTTCCCTGGGAAAGAAAACTCAGCAGTCCAGGTTCCTGATGTCAGTTTGTAGGGCTCCCTTGGGTCTATCAGGGCAGCACAAGTTTGAGGTGGGGACAACTTCGGTGTGGGTTCCATCCTTCGATATAAGGATTTTTTGCAGTCAGGGCCAGGGGCCCCTGGGCACATCCTTTTTCCATTTTCCCTGGGAAAGAAAACTCAGCAGTCCAGGTTCCTGATGTCAGTTTGTAGGGCTCCCTTGGGTCTATCAGGGCAGCACAAGTTTGAGGTGGGGACAATTTCGGTGTGGGGTCCATCCTTCAATATAAGGATTTTTGTAGTGAGGCCCCAACCCAGGGCCAGGGGCTTCTGGGCACATCCTTTTTCCGTTTTCCCTGGGAAAGAAAACTCAGCAGTCCAGGTTCCTGATGTCAGTTTGTAGGGCTCCCTTGGGTCTATCAGGGCAGCACAAGTTTGAGGTGGGGACAACTTCGGTGTGGGGTCCATCCTTCGATATAAGGATTTTTTGCAGTCAGGGCCAGGGGCCCCTGGGCACATCCTATTTCCATTTTCCCTGGGAAAGAAAACTCAGCAGTCCAGGTTCCTGATGTCAGTTTGTAGGGCTCCCTTGGGTCTATCAGGGCAGCACAAGTTTGAGGTGGGGACAACTTTGGTGTGGGGTCCATCCTTCAATATAAGGATTTTTTGCAGTCAGGGACCGGGGCCCAGGGCCAGGGGGTCCTGGGCACATCCTTTTTCCATTTTCCCTGGGAAAGAAAACTCAGCAGTCCAGGTTCCTGATGTCAGCTTGTAGGGCTCCCTTGGGTCTATCAGGGCAGCACAAGTTTGAGGTGGCAACAACTTCGGTGTAGGGTCCATCCTTCGATATAAGGATTCTTTGCAGTGAGGCCCCAGCCCAGGTCCAGGGGCCACTGGCACATCCTTTTTCCATTTTCCCTGGGAAAGAAAACTCAGCAGTCCAGGTTCCTGATGTCAGTTTGTAGGGCTCCCTTGGGTCTATCAGGGCAGCACAAGTTTGAGGTGGGGACAACTTCGGTGTGGGTTCCATCCTTCGATATAAGGATTTTTTGCAGTCAGGGCCAGGGGCCCCTGGGCACATCCTTTTTCCATTTTCCCTGGGAAAGAAAACTCAGCAGTCCAGGTTCCTGATGTCAGTTTGTAGGGCTCCCTTGGGTCTATCAGGGCAGCACAAGTTTGAGGTGGGGACAATTTCGGTGTGGGGTCCATCCTTCAATATAAGGATTTTTGTAGTGAGGCCCCAACCCAGGGCCAGGGGCTTCTGGGCACATCCTTTTTCCGTTTTCCCTGGGAAAGAAAACTCAGCAGTCCAGGTTCCTGATGTCAGTTTGTAGGGCTCCCTTGGGTCTATCAGGGCAGCACAAGTTTGAGGTGGGGACAACTTCGGTGTGGGGTCCATCCTTCGATATAAGGATTTTTTGCAGTCAGGGCCAGGGGCCCCTGGGCACATCCTATTTCCATTTTCCCTGGGAAAGAAAACTCAGCAGTCCAGGTTCCTGATGTCAGTTTGTAGGGCTCCCTTGGGTCTATCAGGGCAGCACAAGTTTGAGGTGGCAACAACTTCAGTGTGGGCTCCATCCTTCGATATAAGGATTTTTTGCAGTCAGGGCCAGGGGCCCCTGGGCACATCCTTTTTCCATTTTCCCTGGGAAAGAAAACTCAGCAGTCCAGGTTCCTGATGTCAGTTTGTAGGGCTCCCTTGGGTCTATCAGGGCAGCACAAGTTTGAGGTGGGGACAACTTCGGTGTGGGGTCCATCCTTCGATATAAGGATTTTTTGCAGTCAGGGCCAGGGGCCCCTGGGCACATCGTTTTTCCATTTTCCCTGGGAAAGAAAACTCAGCAGTCCAGGTTCCTGATGTCAGCTTGTAGGGCTCCCTTGGGTCTATCAGGGCAGCACAAGTTTGAAGTGGGGACAACTTCGGTGTAGGGTCCATCCTTCGATATAAGGATTCTTTGCAGTGAGGCCCCAGCCCAGGTCCAGGGGCCACTGGCACATCCTTTTTCCATTTTCCCTGGGAAAGAAAACTCAGCAGTCCAGGTTCCTGATGTCAGATTGTAGGGCTCCCTTGGGTCTATCAGGGCAGCACAAGTTTGAGGTGGGGACAACTTCGGTGTGGGGTCCATCCTTCGATATAAGGATTTTTTGCAGTCAGGGCCAGGGGCCCCTGGGCACACCCTTTTTCCATTTTCCCTGGGAAAGAAAACTCAGCAGTCCAGGTTCCTGATGTCAGTTTGTAGGGCTCCCTTGGGTCTATCAGGGCAGCACAAGTTTGAGGTGGGGACAACTTTGGTGTGGGGTCCATCCTTCAATATAAGGATTTTTTGCAGTCATGGACCGGGGCCCAGGGCCAGGGGGTCCTGGGCACATCCTTTTTCCATTTCCCCTGGGATAGAAAACTCAGCAGTCCAGGTTCCTGATGTCAGTTTGTAGGGCTCCCTTGGGTCTATCAGGGCAGCACAAGTTTGAGGTGGCGACAACTTCAGTGTGGGGTCCATCCTTCGATATAAGGATTTTTTGCAGTCAGGGCCAGGGGCCCCTGGGCACATCCTTTTTCCATTTTCCCTGGGAAAGAAAACTCAGCAGTCCAGGTTCCTGATGTCAGTTTGTAGGGTTCCCTTGGGTCTATCAGGGCAGCACAAGTTTGAGGTGGGGACAACTTCGTTGTGGGGTCCATCCTTCGATATAAGGATTTTTTGCAGTCAGGGCCAGGGGCCCCTGGGCACATCCTTTTTCCATTTTCCCTGGGAAAGAAAACTCAGCAGTCCAGGTTCCTGATGTCAGCTTGTAGGGCTCCCTTGGGTCTATCAGGGCAGCACAAGTTTGAGGTGGCAACAACTTCGGTGTAGGGTCCATCCTTCGATATAAGGATTCTTTGCAGTGAGGCCCCAGCCCAGGTCCAGGGGCCACTGGCACATCCTTTTTCCATTTTCCCTGGGAAAGAAAACTCAGCAGTCCAGGTTCCTGATGTCAGTTTGTAGGGCTCCCTTGGGTCTATCAGGGCAGCACAAGTTTGAGGTGGGGACAACTTCGGTGTGGGTTCCATCCTTCGATATAAGGATTTTTTGCAGTCAGGGCCAGGGGCCCCTGGGCACATCCTTTTTCCATTTTCCCTGGGAAAGAAAACTCAGCAGTCCAGGTTCCTGATGTCAGTTTGTAGGGCTCCCTTGGGTCTATCAGGGCAGCACAAGTTTGAGGTGGGGACAATTTCGGTGTGGGGTCCATCCTTCAATATAAGGATTTTTGTAGTGAGGCCCCAACCCAGGGCCAGGGGCTTCTGGGCACATCCTTTTTCCGTTTTCCCTGGGAAAGAAAACTCAGCAGTCCAGGTTCCTGATGTCAGTTTGTAGGGCTCCCTTGGGTCTATCAGGGCAGCACAAGTTTGAGGTGGGGACAACTTCGGTGTGGGGTCCATCCTTCGATATAAGGATTTTTTGCAGTCAGGGCCAGGGGCCCCTGGGCACATCCTATTTCCATTTTCCCTGGGAAAGAAAACTCAGCAGTCCAGGTTCCTGATGTCAGTTTGTAGGGCTCCCTTGGGTCTATCAGGGCAGCACAAGTTTGAGGTTGGGACAACTTCGATGTGGGGTCCATCCTTCGATATAAGGATTTTTTGCAGTCAGGGCCAGGGTCCCCTGGGCACATCCTTTTTCCATTTTCCCTGGGAAAGAAAACTCAGCAGTCCAGGTTCCTGATGTCAGTTTGTAGGGCTCCCTTGGGTCTATCAGGGCAGCACAAGTTTGAGGTGGGGACAACTTCGGTGTGGGGTCATCGTTTGATATAAGGTTTTTTTGTAGTGATGGCTCAGCCCAGGGCCAGGGGCCCCTGGGCACATCGTTTTTCCATTTTCCCTGGGAAAGAAAACTCAGCAGTCCAGGTTCCCGATGTCAGTTTGTAGGGCTCACTTGGGTCTATCAGGGCCGCACAATTTTGAGGTGGGGACAACTTCGGTGTGGGCTCCATCCTTCGATATAAGGATTCTTTGCAGTCAGGGCCAGGGGCCCCTGGGCACATCCTTTTTCCATTTTCCCTGGGAAAGAAAACTCAGCAGTCCAGGTTCCTGAAGTCAGTTTCTAGGGCTCCCTTGGGTCTATCAGGGCAGCACAAGTTTGAGGTGGGGACAACTTCGGTGTGGGGTCATCGTTTGATATAAGGTTTTTTTGTAGTGATGGCTCAGCCCACGGCCAGGGAACCCTGGGCACATCCTTTTTCCATTTTCCCTGGGAAAGAAAACTCAGCAGTCCAGGTTCCTCATGTCAGTTTGTAGGGCTCCCTTGGGTCTATCAGGGCAGCACAAGTTTGAGGTGGGGACAACTTCGGTGTGGGCTCCATCCTTCGATATAAGGATTTTTTGCAGTCAGGGCCAGGGGCCCAGGGCCAGGGGCTCCTGGGCACATCCTTTTTCCATTTTCCCTGGGAAAGAAAACTCAGCAGTCGAGGTTCCTGATGTCAGTTTGTAGGGCTCCCTTGGGTGTATCAGGGCAGCACAAGTTTGAGGTGGGGACAACTTCGGTGTGGGCTCCATCCTTCGATATAAGGATTTTTTGCAGTCAGGGCCAGGGGCCCCTGGGCACATCCTTTGGACATTTTCCCTGGGAAAGAAAACTCAGCAGTCCAGGTTCCTGATGTCAGTTTGTAGGGCTCCCTTGGGTGTATCAGGGCAGCACAAGTTTGAGGTGGGGACAACTTCGGTGTGGGGTCCATCCTTCGATATAAGGATTTTTTGCAGTCAGGGCCAGGGGCCCCTGGGCACATCCTTTTTCCATTTTCCCTGGGAAAGAAAACTCAGCAGTCCAGGTTCCTGATGTCAGTTTGTAGGGCTCCCTTGGGTCTATCAGGGCCGCACAAGTTTGAGGTGGGGACAATTTCGGTGTGGGGTCCATCCTTCGATATAAGGATTTTTTGCAGTGAGGCCCCTGCCCAGGGCCAGGGGCCCCTGGGCACATCCTTTTTCCATTTTCCCTGGGAAAGAAAACTCAGCAGTCCAGGTTCCTGATGTCAGTTTGTAGGGCTCCCTTGGGTCTATCAGGGCAGCACAAGTTTGAGGTTGGGACAACTTCGATGTGGGGTCCATCCTTCGATATAAGGATTTTTTGCAGTCAGGGCCAGGGGCCCCTGGGCACATCCTTTGGACATTTTCCCTGGGAAAGAAAACTCAGCAGTCCCGGTTCCTGATGTCAGATTGTAGGGCTCCCTTGGGTCTATCAGGGCAGCACAAGTTTGAGGTGGGGACAAATTCGGTGTGGGCTCCATCCTTCGATATAAGGATTTTTTGCAGTGATGCCGTAGCCCAGGGCCCGGGGCCCCTGGGCACACCCTTTTTCCATTTTCCCTGGGAAAGAAAACTCAGCAGTCCAGGTTCCTGATGTCAGATTGTAGGGCTCCCTTGGGTCTATCAGGGCAGCACAAGTTTGAGGTGGGGACAACTTCGGTGTGGGGTCCATCCTTCGATATAAGGATTTTTTGCAGTCAGGGCCAGGGGCCCACGGCCAGGGGCCCCTGGGCACATCCTATTTCCATTTTCCCTGGGAAAGAAAACTCAGCAGTCCAGGTTCCTGATGTCAGTTTGTAGGGCTCCCTTGGGTCTATCAGGGCAGCACAAGTTTGAGGTGGGGACAAATTCGGTGTGGGCTCCATCCTTCGATATAAGGATTCTTTGCAGTCAGGTCCCAGCCCAGGACCAGGGGGCCCTGGGCACATCCTATTTCCATTTTCCCTGGGAAAGAAAACTCAGCAGTCCAGGTTCCTGATGTCAGTTTGTAGGGCTCCCTTGGGTCTATCAGGGCAGCACAAGTTTGAGGTTGGGACAACTTCGATGTGGGGTCCATCCTTCGATATAAGGATTTTTTGCAGTCAGGGCCAGGGGCCCCTGGGCACATCCTTTTTCCATTTTCCCTGGGAAAAAAACTCAGCAGTCCAGGTTCCTGATGTCAGTTTGTAGGGCTCCCTTGGGTCTATCAGGGCAGCACAAGTTTGAGGTGGGGACAACTTCGGTGTGGGGTCCATCCTTCGATATAAGGATTCTTTGCAGTCAGGCCCCAGCCCAGGACCAGGGGCCCCTGGGCACATCCTATTTCCATTTTCCCTGGGAAAGAAAACTCAGCAGTCCAGGTTCCTGATGTCAGTTTGTAGGGCTCCCTTGGGTCTATCAGGGCAGCACAAGTTTGAGGTGGGGACAATTTCGGTGTGGGGTCCATCCTTCGATATAAGGATTTTTTGTAGTGAGTCCCAGCCCAGGGCCAGGGGCCCCTGGGCACATCCTTTTTCCATTTTCCCTGGGAAAGAAAACTCAGCAGTCCAGGTTCCTGATGTCAGTTTGTAGGGCTCCCTTGGGTCTATCAGGGCAGCACAATTTTTGGTGGGGACAACTTTGGTCTGGGCTCCATCCTTCGATATAAAGATTCTTTGGGGTCAGGGCCCAGCCCAGGGCCAGGGGCCCCTGGGCACGTCCTTTGGCCATTTTCCCTGGGAAAGAAAACTCAGCAGTCCAGGTTCCTGATGTCAGTTTGTAGGGCTCCCTTGGGTCTATCAGGGCAGCACAAGTTTGAGGTGGGGACAACTTCAGTGTGGGCTCCATCCTTCGATATAAGGATTTTTTGCAGTCAGGGCCAGGGGCCCCTGGGCACATCGTTTTTCCATTTTCCCTGGGAAAGAAAACTCAGCAGTCCAGGTTCCTGATGTCAGTTTGTAGGGCTCCCTTGGGTGTATCAGGGCAGCACAAGTTTGAGGTGGGGACAACTTCGGTGTGGGGTCATCGTTTGATATAAGGTTTTTTTGTAGTGATGGCTCAGCCCAGGGCCAGGGGCCCCTGGGCACATCGTTTTTCCATTTTCCCTGGGAAAGAAAACTCAGCAGTCCAGGTTCCTGATGTCAGTTTGTAGGGCTCACTTGGGTCTATCAGGGCAGCACAATTTTGAGTTTGGGACAACTTCGATGTGGGGTCCATCCTTCGATATAAGGATTTTTTGCAGTCAGGGCCAGGGGCCCCTGGGCACATCCTTTTTCCATTTTCCCTGGGAAAGAAAACTCAGCAGTCCAGGTTCCTGATGTCAGTTTGTAGGGCTCCCTTGGGTCTATCAGGGCAGCACAAGTTTGAGGTGGGGACAAATTCGGTGTGGGCTCCATCCTTCGATATAAGGATTTTTTGTAGTGAGGGCCCTGTCCAGGGCCAGGGGCCCCTGGGCACATCCTTTGGACATTTTCCCTGGGAAAGAAAACTCAGCAGTCCAGGTTCCTGATGTCAGTTTGTAGGGCTCCCTTGGGTCTATCAGGGCAGCACAAGTTTGAGGTGGGGACAACTTCGGTGTGGGGTCCATCCTTCGATATAAGGATTTTTTGCAGTGAGGCCCCTGCCCAGGGCCAGGGGCCCCTGGGCACATCCTTTTTCCATTTTCCCTGGGAAAGGAGACTCAGCAGTCCAGGTTCCTGATGTCAGTTTGTAGGGCTCCCTTGGGTCTATCAGGGCAGCACAAGTTTGAGGTTGGGACTACTTCGATGTGGGGTCCATCCTTCGATATAAGGATTTTTTGTAGTCAGGGCCAGGGGCCCCTGGGCACATCCTTTTTCCATTTTCCCTGGGAAAGAAAACTCAGCAGTCCAGGTTCCTGATGTCAGTTTGTAGGGCTCCCTTGGGTCTATCAGGGCAGCACAAGTTTGAGGTGGGGACAACTTCAGTGTGGGCTCCATCCTTCGATATAAGGTTTTTTTGTAGTGATGGCTCAGTCCAGGGCCAGGGTCCCCTGGGCACATCCTTTTTCCATTTTCCCTGGGAAGGAAAACTCAGCAGTCCAGGTTCCTGATGTCAGTTTGTAGGGCTCCCTTGGGTCTATCAGGGCAGCACAAGTTTGAGGTGGGGACAACTTCGGTGTGGGGTCCATCCTTCAATATAAGGATTTTTTGCAGTCAGGGCCAGGGGCCCAGGGCCAGGGGCTCCTGGGCACATCCTTTTTCCATTTTCCCTGGGAAAGAAAACTCAGCAGTCCAGGTTCCTGATGTCAGTTTGTAGGGCTCCCTTGGGTGTATCAGGGCAGCACAAGTTTGAGGTGGGGACAACTTCGGTGTGGGGTCCATCCTTCGATATAAGGATTTTTTGCAGTCAGGGCCAGGGGCCCCTGGGCACAACCGTTTTCCATTTTCCCTGGGAAAGAAAACTCAGCAGTCCAGGTTCCTGATGTCAGTTTGTAGGGCTCCCTTGGGTCTATCAGGGCAGCACAAGTTTGAGGTGGGGACAACTTCGGTGTGGGGTCCATCCTTCAATATATAGATTTTTGTAGTGAGGCCCCAACCCAGGGCCAGGGGCCCCTGGGCACATCCTTTTTCCATTTTCCCTGGGAAAGAAAACTCAGCAGTCCAGGTTCCTGATGTCAGTTTGTAGGGCTCCCTTGGGTGTATCAGGGCAGCACAAGTTTGAGGTGGGGACAACTTCGGTGTGGGGTCCATCCTTCGATATAAGGATTTTTTGCAGTCAGGGCCAGGGGCCCACGGCCAGGGGCCCCTGGGCACATCCTTTATCCATTTTCCCTGGGAAAGAAAACTCAGCAGTCCAGGTTCCTGATGTCAGTTTGTAGGGCTCCCTTGGGTGTATCAGGGCAGCACAAGTTTGAGGTGGGGACAAATTCGGTGTGGGCTCCATCCTTCGATATAAGGAGTTTTTGCAGTCAGGGCCAGGGGCCCCTGGGCACATCCTTTGGACATTTTCCCTGGGAAAGAAAACTCAGCAGTCCAGGTTCCTGATGTCAGTTTGTAGGGCTCCCTTGGGTCTATCAGGGCAGCACAAGTTTGAGGTGGGGACAACTTCGGTGTGGGGTCCATCCTTCGATATAAGGATTTTTTGCAGTGAGGCCCCTGCCCAGGACCAGGGGCCCCTGGGCACATCCTTTTTCCATTTTCCCTGGGAAAGAAAACTCAGCAGTCCAAGTTCCTGATGTCAGTTTGTAGGGCTCCCTTGGGTGTATCAGGGCAGCACAGCTTTGAGGTGGGTATAAATTCGGTGTGGGCTCCATCCTTCGATATAAGGATTTTTTGCAGTCAGGGCCAGGGGCCCCTGGGCACATCCTTTTTCCATTTTCCCTGGGAAAGAAAACTCAGCAGTCCAGGTTCCTGATGTCAGTTTGTAGGGCTCCCTTGGGTCTATCAGGGCAGCACAAGTTTGACGTGGGGACAATTTCGGTGTGGGGTCCATCCTTCGATATAAGGATTTTTTGTAGTGAGGGCCCTGTCCAGGGCCAGGGGCCCCTGGGCACATCCTTTTTCCATTTTCCCTGGGAAAGAAAACTCAGCAGTCCAGGTTCCTCATGTCAGTTTGTAGGGCTCCCTTGGGTCTATCAGGGCAGCACAAGTTTGAGGTGGGGACAACTTCGGTGTGGGGTCCATCCTTCGATATAAGGATTTTTTGCAGTCAGGGCCAGGGGCCCAGGGCCAGGGGCTCCTGGGCACATCCTTTTTCCATTTTCCCTGGGAAAGAAAACTCAGCAGTCGAGGTTCCTGATGTCAGTTTGTAGGGCTCCCTTGGGTGTATCAGGGCAGCACAAGTTTGAGGTGGGGACAACTTCGGTGTGGGCTCCATCCTTCGATATAAGGATTTTTTGCAGTCAGGGCCAGGGGCCTCTGGGCACATCCTTTGGACATTTTCCCTGGGAAAGAAAACTCAGCAGTCCAGGTTCCTGATGTCAGTTTGTAGGGCTCCCTTGGGTGTATCAGGGCAGCACAAGTTTGAGGTGGGGACAACTTCGGTGTGGGGTCCATCATTCAATATAAGGATTTTTTGCAGTCAGGGCCAGGGGCCCCTGGGCACATCCTTTTTCCATTTTCCCTGGGAAAGAAAACTCAGCAGTCCAGGTTCCTGATGTCAATTTGTAGGGCTCCCTTGGGTCTATCAGGGCAGCACAAGTTTGAGGTGGGGACAAATTCGGTGTGGGCTCCATCCTTCGATATAAGGGTTTTTTATAGTCAGGGCCAGGGGCCCCTGGGCACATCCTTTGGCCATTTTCCCTGGGAAAGAAAACTCAGCAGTCCAGGTTCCTGATGTCAGTTTGTAGGGCTCCCTTGGGTCTATCAGGGCCGCACAAGTTTGAGGTGGGGACAATTTCGGTGTGGGGTCCATCCTTCGATATAAGGATTTTTTGCAGTGAGGCCCCTGCCCAGGGCCAGGGGCCCCTGGGCACATCCTTTTTCCATTTTCCCTGGGAAAGAAAACTCAGCAGTCCAGGTTCCTGATGTCAGTTTGTAGGGCTCCCTTGGGTGTATCAGGGCAGCACAAGTTTGAGGTGGGGACAAATTCGGTGTGGGCTCCATCCTTCGATATAAGGAGTTTTTGCAGTGATGTCGTAGCCCAGGGCCAGGGGCCCCTGGGCACATCCTTTGGCCATTTTCCCTGGGAAAGAAAACTCAGCAGTCCAGGTTCCTGATGTCAGTTTGTAGGGCTCCCTTGGGTCTATCAGGGCAGCACAAGTTTGAGGTGGGGACAACTTCGGTGTGGGCTCCATCCTTCGATATAAGGTTTTTTTGTAGTGATGGCTCAGCCCAGGGCCAGGGGCTCCTGGGCACATCCTTTTTCCATTTTCCCTGGGAAAGAAAACTCAGCAGTCCAGGTTCCTGATGTCAGTTTGTAGGGCTCCCTTGGGTCTATCAGGGCAGCACAAGTTTGAGGTGGGGACAACTTCGGTGTGGGGTCCATCCTTCAATATAAGGATTTTTTGCAGTCAGGGCCAGGGGCCCAGGGCCAGGGGCTCCTGGGCACATCCTTTTTCCATTTTCCCTGGGAAAGAAAACTCAGCAGTCCAGGTTCCTGATGTCAGTTTGTAGGGCTCCCTTGGGTGTATCAGGGCAGCACAAGTTTGAGGTGGGGACAACTTCGGTGTGGGGTCCATCCTTCGATATAAGGATTTTTTGCAGTCAGGGCCAGGGGCCCCTGGGCACATCGTTTTTCCATTTTCCCTGGGAAAGAAAACTCAGCAGTCCAGGTTCCTGATGTCAGTTTGTAGGGCTCCCTTGGGTCTATCAGGGCAGCACAAGTTTGAGGTGGGGACAATTTCGGTGTGGGTTCCATCCTTCAATATAAAGATTTTTGTAGTGAGGCCCCAACCCAGGGCCACGGAACCCTGGGCACATCCTTTTTCCATTTTCCCTGGGAAAGAAAACTCAGCAGTCCAGGTTCCTGATGTCAGTTTGTAGGGCTCCCTTGGGTCTATCAGGGCAGCACAAGTTTGAGGTGGGGACAACTTCGGTGTGGGGTCCATCCTTCGATATAAGGATTTTTTGCAGTCAGGGCCAGGGGCCGAGGGCCAGGGGCTCCTGGGCACATCCTTTTTCCATTTTCCCTGGGAAAGAAAACTCAGCAGTCGAGGTTCCTGATGTCAGTTTGTAGGGCTCCCTTGGGTGTATCAGGGCAGCACAAGTTTGAGGTGGGGACAACTTCGGTGTGGGCTCCATCCTTCGATATAAGGATTTTTTGCAGTCAGGGCCAGGGGCCCCTGGGCACATCCTTTGGACATTTTCCCTGGGAAAGAAAACTCAGCAGTCCAGGTTCCTGATGTCAGTTTGTAGGGCTCCCTTGGGTGTATCAGGGCAGCACAAGTTTGAGGTGGGGACAAATTCGGTGTGGGCTCCATCCTTCGATATAAGGAGTTTTTGCAGTGATGTCGTAGCCCAGGGCCAGGGGCTCCTGGGCACATCCTTTTTCCATTTTCCCTGGGAAAGAAAACTCAGCAGTCCAGGTTCCTGATGTCAGTTTGTAGGGCTCCCTTGGGTCTATCAGGGCAGCACAAGTTTGAGGTGGGGACAACTTCGGTGTGGGGTCCATCCTTCGATATAAGGATTTTTTGCAGTCAGGGCCAGGTTCCACGGCCAGGGGCCCCTGGGCACATCCTTTTTCCATTTTCCCTGGGAAAGAAAACTCAGCAGTCCAGGTTCCTGATGTCAGTTTGTAGGGCTCCCTTGGGTCTATCAGGGCAGCACAAGTTTGAGGTGGGGACAACTTCGGTGTGGGGTCCATCCTTCGATATAAGGAGTTTTTGCAGTCAGGGCCAGGGGCCCCTGGGCACATCCTTTTTCCATTTTCCCTGGGAAAGAAAACTCAGCAGTCCAGGTTCCTGATGTCAGTTTGTAGGGCTCCCTTGGGTCTATCTGGGCCGCACAAGTTTGAGGTGGGAACAACTTCGCTGTGGGGTCCATCCTTCGATATAAGGATTTTTTGCAGTCAGGGCCAGGGGCCCCTGGGCACATCCTTTTTCCATTTTCCCTGGGAAAGAAAACTCAGCAGTCCAGGTTCCTGATGTCAGTTTGTAGGGCTCCCTTGGGTCTATCAGGGCAGCACAAGTTTGAGGTGGGGACAACTTCGGTGTGGGGTCCATCCTTCGAAATAAGGATTTTTTGCAGTGAGGCCCCTGCCCAGGACCAGGGGCCCCTGGGCACATCCTTTTTCCATTTTCCCTGGGAAAGAAAACTCAGCAGTCCAAGTTCCTGATGTCAGTTTGTAGGGCTCCCTTGGGTCTATCTGGGCCGCACAAGTTTGAGGTGGGGACAACTTCGGTGTGGGGTCCATCCTTCGATATAAGGATTTTTTGCAGTCAGGACCAGGGGCCTCTGGGCACATCCTTTTTCCATTTTCCCTGGGAAAGAAAACTCAGCAGTCCAGGTTCCTCATGTCAGTTTGTAGGGCTCCCTTGGGTCTATCAGGGCAGCACAAGTTTGAGGTGGGGACAACTTCGGTGTGGGGTCCATCCTTCGATATAAGGATTTTTTGCAGTGAGTCCCCTGCCCAGGACCAGGGGCCCCTGGGCACATCCTTTTTCCATTTTCCCTGGGAAAGAAAACTCAGCAGTCCAAGTTCCTGATGTCAGTTTGTAGGACTCCTTTGGGTGTATCAGGGCCGCACAATTTTGAGGTGGGGACAACTTCGGTGTGGGGTCCATCCTTCGATATAAGGATTCTTTGCAGTCAGGGCCAGGCGCCCCTGGGCACATCCTTTTTCCATTTTCCCTGGGAAAGAAAACTCAGCAGTCCAGGTTCCTGATGTCAGTTTGTAGGGCTCCCTTGGGTCTATCAGGGCAGCACAAGTTTGAGGTGGGGACAACTTCGGTGTGGGGTCATCGTTTGATATAAGGTTTTTTTGTAGTGATGGCTCAGCCCACGGCCAGGGAACCCTGGGCACATCCTTTTTCCATTTTCCCTGGGAAAGAAAACTCAGCAGTCCAGGTTCCTCATGTCAGTTTGTAGGGCTCCCTTGGGTCTATCAGGGCAGCACAAGTTTGAGGTGGGGACAACTTCGGTGTGGGGTCCATCCTTCGATATAAGGATTTTTTGCAGTCAGGGCCAGGGGCCCAGGGCCAGGGGCTCCTGGGCACATCCTTTTTCCATTTTCCCTGGGAAAGAAAACTCAGCAGTCGAGGTTCCTGATGTCAGTTTGTAGGGCTCCCTTGGGTGTATCAGGGCAGCACAAGTTTGAGGTGGGGACAACTTCGGTGTGGGCTCCATCCTTCGATATAAGGATTTTTTGCAGTCAGGGCCAGGGGCCCCTGGGCACATCCTTTGGACATTTTCCCTGGGAAAGAAAACTCAGCAGTCCAGGTTCCTGATGTCAGTTTGTAGGGCTCCCTTGGGTGTATCAGGGCAGCACAAGTTTGAGGTGGGGACAACTTCGGTGTGGGGTCCATCCTTCGATATAAGGATTTTTTGCAGTCAGGGCCAGGGGCCCCTGGGCACATCCTTTTTCCATTTTCCCTGGGAAAGAAAACTCAGCAGTCCAGGTTCCTGATGTCAGTTTGTAGGGCTCCCTTGGGTCTATCAGGGCAGCACAAGTTTGAGGTGGGGACAAATTCGGTGTGGGCTCCATCCTTCGATATAAGGATTTTTTACAGTCAGGGCCAGGGGCCCCTGGGCACATCCTTTGGCCATTTTCCCTGGGAAAGAAAACTCAGCAGTCCAGGTCCCTGATGTCAGTTTGTAGGGCTCCCTTGGGTCTATCAGGGCCGCACAAGTTTGAGGTGGGGACAATTTCGGTGTGGGGTCCATCCTTCGATATAAGGATTTTTTGCAGTGAGGCCCCTGCCCAGGGCCAGGGGCCCCTGGGCACATCCTTTTTCCATTTTCCCTGGGAAAGAAAACTCAGCAGTCCAGGTTCCTGATGTCAGTTTGTAGGGCTCCCTTGGGTCTATCAGGGCAGCACAAGTTTGAGGTTGGGACAACTTCGATGTGGGGTCCATCCTTCGATATAAGGATTTTTTGCAGTCAGGGCCAGGGGCCCCTGGGCACATCCTTTTTCCATTTTCCCTGGGAAAGAAAACTCAGCAGTCCAGGTTCCTGATGTCAGATTGTAGGGCTCCCTTGGGTCTATCAGGGCAGCACAAGTTTGAGGTGGGGACAACTTCGGTGTGGGGTCCATCCTTCGATATAAGGATTTTTTGCAGTCAGGGCCAGGGGCCCACGGCCAGGGGCCCCTGGGCACATCCTTTTTCCGTTTTACCTGGGAAAGAAAACTCAGCAGTCCAGGTTCCTGATGTCAGTTTGTAGGGCTCCCTTGGGTCTATCAGGACAGCACAAGTTTGAGGTGGGGACAAATTCGGTGTGGGCTCCATCCTTCGATATAAGGATTTTTTGTAGTGAGGGCCCTGTCCAGGGCCAGGGGCCCCTGGGCACATCCTTTTTCCATTTTCCCTGGGAAAGAAAACTCAGCAGTCCAGGTTCCTGATGTCAGTTTGTAGGGCTCCCTTGGGTCTATCTGGGCCGCACAAGTTTGAGGTGGGGACAACTTCGCTGTGGGCTCCATCCTTCGATATAAGGATTTTTTGCAGTCAGGGCCAGGGGCCCCTGGGCACATCCTTTTTCCATTTTCCCTGGGAAAGAAAACTCAGCAGTCCAGGTTCCTGATGTCAGTTTGTAGGGCTCCCTTGGGTCTATCAGGGCAGCACAAGTTTGAGGTGGGGACAACTTCGGTGTGGGGTCCATCCTTCGATATAAGGATTTTTTGCAGTGAGGCCCCTGCCCAGGACCAGGGGCCCCTGGGCACATCCTTTTTCCATTTTCCCTGGGAAAGAAAACTCAGCAGTCCAAGTTCCTGATGTCAGTTTGTAGGGCTCCCTTGGGTGTATCAGGGCAGCACAGCTTTGAGGTGGGGATAAATTCGGTGTGGGCTCCATCCTTCGATATAAGGATTTTTTGCAGTCAGGGCCAGGGGCCCCTGGGCACATCCTTTTTCCATTTTCCCTGGGAAAGAAAACTCAGCAGTCCAGGTTCCTGATGTCAGTTTGTAGGGCTCCCTTGGGTCTATCAGGGCAGCACAAGTTTGACGTGGGGACAATTTCGGTGTGAGGTCCATCCTTCGATATAAGGATTTTTTGTAGTGAGGGCCCTGTCCAGGGTCAGGGGCCCCTGGGCACATCCTTTTTCCATTTTCCCTGGGAAAGAAAACTCAGCAGTCCAGGTTCCTGATGTCAGTTTGTAGGGCTCCCTTGGGTCTATCAGGGCAGCACAAGTTTGAGGTGGCGACAACTTCGGTGTGGGGTCCATCCTTCGATATAAGGATTTTTTGCAGTCAGGGCCAGGGGCCCCCAGGAACATCCTTTTTCCATTTTCCCTGGGAAAGAAAACTCCGCAGTCCAGGTTGCTGATGTCAGTTTGTAGGGCTCCTTTGGGTGTATCAGGGCCGCACAATTTTGAGGTGGGGACAACTTCGGTGTGGGCTCCATCCTTCGATATAAGGATTCTTTGCAGTCAGGGCCAGGGGCCCCTGGGCACATCCTTTTTCCATTTTCCCTGGGAAAGAAAACTCAGCAGTCCAGGTTCCTGATGTCAGTTTGTAGGGCTCCCTTGGGTCTATCAGGGCAGCACAAGTTTGAGGTGGGGACAACTTCGGTGTGGGGTCCATCCTTCGATATAAGGATTTTTTGCAGTCAGGGCCAGGGGCCCAGGGCCAGGGGCTCCTGGGCACATCCTTTTTCCATTTTCCCTGGGAAAGAAAACTCAGCAGTCGAGCTTCCTGATGTCAGTTTGTAGGGCTCCCTTGGGTGTATCAGGGCAGCACAAGTTTGAGGTGGGGACAACTTCGGTGTGGGCCCCATCCTTCGATATAAGGATTTTTTGCAGTCAGGGCCAGGGGCCCCTGGGCACATCCTTTGGACATTTTCCCTGGGAAAGAAAACTCAGCAGTCCAGGTTCCTGATGTCAGTTTGTAGGGCTCCCTTGGGTGTATCAGGGCAGCACAAGTTTGAGGTGGGGACAACTTCGGTGTGGGGTCCATCCTTCGATATAAGGATTTTTTGCAGTCAGGGCCAGGGGCCCCTGGGCACATCCTTTTTCCATTTTCCCTGGGAAAGAAAACTCAGCAGTCCAGGTTCCTGATGTCAGTTTGTAGGGCTCCCTTGGGTCTATCAGGGCAGCACAAGTTTGAGGTGGGGACAAATTCGGTGTGGGCTCCATCCTTCGATATAAGGATTTTTTACAGTCAGGGCCAGGGGCCCCTGGGCACATCCTTTTTCCATTTTCCCTGGGAAAGAAAACTCAGCAGTCCAGGTTCCTGATGTCAGTTTGTAGGGCTCCCTTGGGTCTATCAGGGCCGCACAAGTTTGAGGTGGGGACAATTTCGGTGTGGGGTCCATCCTTTGATATAAGGATTTTTTGCAGTGAGGCCCCTGCCCAGGGCCAGGGGCCCCTGGGCACATCCTTTTTCCATTTTCCCTGGGAAAGAAAACTCAGCAGTCCAGGTTCCTGATGTCAGTTTGTAGGGCTCCCTTGGGTCTATCTGGGCCGCACAAGTTTGAGGTGGGGACAACTTCGCTGTGGGCTCCATCCTTCGATATAAGGATTTTTTGCAGTCAGGGCCAGGGGCCCCTGGGCACATCCTTTTTCCATTTTCCCTGGGAAAGAAAACTCAGCAGTCCAGGTTCCTGATGTCAGTTTGTAGGGCTCCCTTGGGTCTATCAGGGCAGCACAAGTTTGAGGTGGGGACAACTTCGGTGTGGGGTCCATCCTTCGATATAAGGATTTTTTGCAGTGAGGCCCCTGCCCAGGACCAGGGGCCCCTGGGCACATCCTTTTTCCATTTTCCCTGGGAAAGAAAACTCAGCAGTCCAAGTTCCTGATGTCAGTTTGTAGGGCTCCCTTGGGTGTATCAGGGCAGCACAGCTTTGAGGTGGGGATAAATTCGGTGTGGGCTCCATCCTTCGATATAAGGATTTTTTGCAGTCAGGGCCAGGGGCCCCTGGGCACATCCTTTTTCCATTTTCCCTGGGAAAGAAAACTCAGCAGTCCAGGTTCCTGATGTTAGTTTGTAGGGCTCCCTTGGGTCTATCAGGGCAGCACAAGTTTGACGTGGGGACAATTTCGGTGTGAGGTCCATCCTTCGATATAAGGATTTTTTGTAGTAAGGGCCCTGTCCAGGGTCAGGGGCCCCTGGGCACATCCTTTTTCCATTTTCCCTGGGAAAGAAAACTCAGCAGTCCAGGTTCCTGATGTCAGTTTGTAGGGCTCCCTTGGGTCTATCAGGGCAGCACAAGTTTGAGGTGGGGACAACTTTGGTGTGGGGTCCATCCTTCGATATAAGGATTTTTTGCAGTCAGGGCCAGGGGCCCCCAGGAACATCCTTTGGCCATTTTACCTGGGAAAGAACACTCCGCAGTCCAGGTTGCGGATGTCAGTTTGTAGGGCTCCTTTGGGTGTATCAGGGCCGCACAATTTTGAGGTGGGGACAACTTCGGTGTGGGCTCCATCGTTCAATATAAGGATTCTTTGCAGTCAGGGCCAGGGGCCCCTGGGCACATCCTTTTTCCATTTTCCCTGGGAAAGAAAACTCAGCAGTCCAGGTTCCTGATGTCAGTTTGTAGGGCTCCCTTGGGTCTATCAGGGCAGCACAAGTTTGAGGTGGGGACAACTTCGGTGTGGGGTCATCGTATGATATAAGGTTTTTTTGTAGTGATGGCTTAGCCGACGGCCAGGGAACCCTGGGCACATCCTTTTTCCATTTTCCCTGGGAAAGAAAACTCAGCAGTCCAGGTTCCTCATGTCAGTTTGTAGGGCTCCCTTGGGTCTATCAGGGCAGCACAAGTTTGAGGTGGGGACAACTTCGGTGTGGGGTCCATCCTTCGATATAAGGATTTTTTGCAGTCAGGGCCAGGGGCCCAGGGCCAGGGGCCCCCGGGCACATCCTTTTTCCATTTTCCCTGGGAAAGAAAACTCAGCAGTCCAGGTTCCTGATGTCAGTTTGTAGGGCTCCCTTGGGTGTATCAGGGCAGCACAAGTTTGAGGTGGGGACAACTTCGGTGTGGGGTCCATCCTTCGATATAAGGATTTTTTGCAGTCAGGGCCAGGGGCCCCTGGGCACATCCTTTGGACATTTTCCCTGGGAAAGAAAACTCAGCAGTCCAGGTTCCTGATGTCAGTTTGTAGGGCTCCCTTGGGTGTATCAGGGCAGCACAAGTTTGAGGTGGGGACAACTTCGGTGTGGGGTCCATCCTTCGATATAAGGATTTTTTGCAGTCAGGGCCAGGGGCCCCTTGGCACATCCTTTTTCCATTTTCCCTGGGAAAGAAAACTCAGCAGTCCAGGTTCCTGATGTCAGTTTGTAGGGCTCCCTTGGGTCTATCAGGGCAGCACAAGTTTGAGGTGGGGACAACTTCGGTGTGGGCTCCATCCTTCGATATAAGGATTTTTTACAGTCAGGGCCAGGGGCCCCTGGGCACATCCTTTGGCCATTTTCCCTGGGAAAGAAAACTCAGCAGTCCAGGTTCCTGATGTCAGTTTGTAGGGCTCCCTTGGGTGTATCAGGGCAGCACAAGTTTGAGGTGGGGACAACTTCGGTGTGGGGTCCATCCTTCGATATAAGGATTTTTTGCAGTGAGGCCCCTGCCCAGGGCCAGGGGCCCCTGGGCACATCCTTTTTCCATTTTCCCTGGGAAAGAAAACTCAGCAGTCCAGGTTCCTGATGTCAGTTTGTAGGGCTCCCTTGGGTGTATCAGGGCAGCACAAGTTTGAGGTGGGGACAACTTCGGTGTGGGGTCCATCCTTCGATATAAGGATTTTTTGCAGTCAGGGCCAGGGGCCCCCGGGCACATCCTTTTTCCATTTTCCCTGGGAAAGTAAACTCAGCAGTCCAGGTTCCTGATGTCAGTTTTTAGGGCTCCCTTGGGTCTATCAGGGCAGCACAAGTTTGAGGTGGGGACAACTTCTGTGTGGGGTCCATCCTTCGATATAAGGTTTCATTGCAGTGAGGTCCCTGCCCAAGTCTAGGGGCCCCTGTGCACATCCTTTGGCCATTTTCCCTGGGAAAGAAAACTCAGCAGTCCAGGTTCCTGATGTCAGTTTGTAGGGCTCCCTTGGGTCTATCAGGGCAGCACCAGTTTGAGCTGGGCACAACTTCTGTGTGGGGTCCATCCTTCGATATAAGGATTTTTTGCAGTCAGGGCCAGGGGCCTCTGGGCACATCCTTTTTCCATTTCCCCTGGGAAAGAAAACTCAGCAGTCCAGGTTCCTGATGTCAGTTTGTAGGGCTCCCTTGGGTCTATCAGGGCAGCACAAGTTTGAGGTGGGGACAGCTTCGGTGTGGGGTCCATCCTTCGATATAAGGATTTTTTGCAGTCAGGGCCAGGGCACCTGGGCACATCCTTTTTCCATTTTCCCTGGGAAAGAAAACTCAGCAGTCCAGGTTTCTGATGTCAGTTTGTAGGGCTCCCTTGGGTCTATCAGGGCAGCACAAGTTTGAGGTGGGCACAACTTCGGTGTGGGGTCCATCCTTCGATATAAGGATTTTTTGCAGTCAGGGCCAGGGGCCCAGGGCCAAGGGCCCCCGGGCACATCCTTTTTCCATTTTCCCTGGGAAAGAAAACTCAGCAGTCCAGGTTCCTGATGTCAGTTTGTAGGGCTCCCTTGGGTGTATCAGGGCAGCACAAGTTTGAGGTGGGGACAACTTCGGTGTGGGGTGCATCCTTCGATATAAGGATTTTTTGCAGTGAGGCCCCGGCCCAGGGCCAGGGGCCCCTGGGCATATCCTTTTTCCATTTTCCCTGGGAAAGAAAACTCAGCAGTCCAGGTTCCTGAAGTCAGTTTGTAGGGCTCCCTTGGGTCTATCAGGGCAGCACAAGTTTGAGGTGGGGACAACTTCGGTGTGGGGTCCATCCTTCGATAAAAAGTTTTTTTGCAGTGAGGTGCCTGCCCAGGGCCAGGGGCCCCTGGGCACATCCTTTTTCCATTTTCCCTGGGAAAGAAAACTCAGCAGTCCAGGTTCCAGATGTCAGTTTGTAGGGCTCCCTTGGGTCTATCAGGGCAGCACAAGTTTGAGGTGGGGACAACTTCGGTGTGGGGTCCATCCTTCGATATAAGGATTTTTTGTAGTCAGGGCCAGGGGCCTCTGGGCACATCCTTTTTCCATTTTCCCTGGGAAAGAAAACTCAGCAGTCCAGGTTCCTGATGTCAGTTTGTAGGGCTCCCTTGGGTCTATCAGGGCAGCACAAGTTTGAGGTGGGGACAACTTCGGTGTGAGGTGCATCCTTCGATATAAGGATTCTTTGCAATGAGGCCCCTGCCCAGGGCCAGGGGCCCCTGGGCACATCCTTTTTCCATTTTCCCTGGGAAAGAAAACTCAGCAGTCCAGGTTCCTGATGTCAGTTTGTAGGGCTCCCTTGGGTCTATCAGGGCAGCACAAGTTTGAGGTGGGGACAACTTCGGTGTGGGGTCCATCCTTCGATAAAAATTTTTTTTGCAGTGAGGTGCCTGCCCAGGGCCAGGGGCCCCTGGGCACATCCTTTTTCCATTTTCCCTGGGAAAGAAAACTCAGCAGTCCAGGTTCCTGATGTCAGTTTGTAGGGCTCCCTTGGGTCTATCAGGGCAGCACAAGTTTGAGGTGGGGACAACTTCGGTGTGGGGTGCATCCTTCGATATAAGGATTTTTTGCAGTCAGGGGCAGGGGCCCCTGGGCACATCCTTTTTCCATTTTCCCTGGGAAAGAAAACTCAGCAGTCCAGGTTCCTGATGTCAGTTTGTAGGGCTCCCTTGGGTCTATCAGGGCAGCACAAGTTTGAGGTGGGGACATCTTCGGTGTGGGGTCCATCCTTCGATATAAGGATTCTTTGCAGTCAGGGCCAGGAGCCTCTGGGCACATCCTTTTTCCATTTTCCCTGGGAAAGAAAACTCAGCAGTCCAGGTTGCTGATGTCAGTTTGTAGGGCTCCCTTGGGTGTATCAGGGCAGCACAAGTTTGAGGTGGGGACAACTTCGGTGTGGGGTCCATCCTTCGATATAAGGATTTTTTGCAGTCACGGCCAGGGGCCCCCGGGCACATCCTTTTTCCATTTTCCCTGGGAAAGAAAACTCAGCAGTCCAGGTTCCTGATGTCAGTTTGTAGGGCTCCCTTGGGTCTATCAGGGCAGCACAAGTTTGAGGTGGGGACAACTTCGGTGTGGGGTCCATCCTTCGATATAAGGATTTTTTGCAGTCATGGCCAGGGGCCCCTGGGCACATCCGTTTTCCATTTTCCCTGGGAAAGAAAACTTAGCAGTCCAGGTTCCGGATGTCAGTTTGTGGGGCTCCCTTGGGTCTATCAGGGCAGCACAAGTTTGAGGTGGGGACAACTTCGGTGTGGGGTCCATCCTTCGATATAAGGATTTTTTGCAGTCAGGGCCAGGGGCCCCTGGGCACATCCTTTTTCCATTTTCCCTGGGAAAGAAAACTCAGCAGTCCAGGTTCCTGATGTCAGTTTGTAGGGCTCCCTTGGGTCTATCAGGGCAGCACAAGTTTGAGGTTGGGACAACTTCGGTGTGGGGTCCATCCTTCGATATAAGGATTCTTTGCAGTCAGGGCCAGGGGCCCCTGGGCACATCCTTTTTCCATTTTCCCTGGGAAAGAAAACTCAGCAGTCCAGGTTCCTGATGTCAGTTTGTAGGGCTCCCTTGGGTCTATCAGGGCAGCACAAGTTTGAGGTGGGGACAACTTCGGTGTGGGGTCCATCCTTCGATATAAGGATTTTTTGCAGTCAGGGCCAGGGGCCCCTGGGCACATCCTTTTTCCATTTTCCCTGGGAAAGAAAACTCAGCAGTCCAGGTTCCTGATGTCAGCTTGTAGGGCTCCCTTGGGTCTATCAGGGCAGCACAAGTTTGAGGTGGCAACAACTTCGGTGTAGGGTCCATCCTTCGATATAAGGATTTTTTGCAGTGAGGCCCCAGCCCAGGTCCAGGGGCCACTGGCACATCCTTTTTCCATTTTCCCTGGGAAAGAAAACTCAGCAGTCGAGGTTCCTGATGTCAGTTTGTAGGGCTCCCTTGGGTGTATCAGGGCAGCACAAGTTTGAGGTGGGGACAACTTCGGTGTGGGCCCCATCCTTCGATATAAGGATTTTTTGCAGTCAGGGCCAGGGGCCCCTGGGCACATCCTTTGGACATTTTCCCTGGGAAAGAAAACTCAGCAGTCCAGGTTCCTGATGTCAGTTTGTAGGGCTCCCTTGGGTGTATCAGGGCAGCACAAGTTTGAGGTGGGGACAACTTCGGTGTGGGGTCCATCCTTCGATATAAGGATTTTTTGCAGTCAGGGCCAGGGGCCCCTGGGCACATCCTTTTTCCATTTTCCCTGGGAAAGAAAACTCAGCAGTCCAGGTTCCTGATGTCAGTTTGTAGGGCTCCCTTGGGTCTATCAGGGCAGCACAAGTTTGAGGTGGGGACAAATTCGGTGTGGGCTCCATCCTTCGATATAAGGATTTTTTACAGTCAGGGCCAGGGGCCCCTGGGCACATCCTTTGGCCATTTTCCCTGGGAAAGAAAACTCAGCAGTCCAGGTTCCTGATGTCAGTTTGTAGGGCTCCCTTGGGTCTATCAGGGCCGCACAAGTTTGAGGTGGGGACAATTTCGGTGTGGGGTCCATCCTTTGATATAAGGATTTTTTGCAGTGAGGCCCCTGCCCAGGGCCAGGGGCCCCTGGGCACATCCTTTTTCCATTTTCCCTGGGAAAGAAAACTCAGCAGTCCAGGTTCCTGATGTCAGTTTGTAGGGCTCCCTTGGGTCTATCTGGGCCGCACAAGTTTGAGGTGGGGACAACTTCGCTGTGGGCTCCATCCTTCGATATAAGGATTTTTTGCAGTCAGGGCCAGGGGCCCCTGGGCACATCCTTTTTCCATTTTCCCTGGGAAAGAAAACTCAGCAGTCCAGGTTCCTGATGTCAGTTTGTAGGGCTCCCTTGGGTCTATCAGGGCAGCACAAGTTTGAGGTGGGGACAACTTCGGTGTGGGGTCCATCCTTCGATATAAGGATTTTTTGCAGTGAGGCCCCTGCCCAGGACCAGGGGCCCCTGGGCACATCCTTTTTCCATTTTCCCTGGGAAAGAAAACTCAGCAGTCCAAGTTCCTGATGTCAGTTTGTAGGGCTCCCTTGGGTGTATCAGGGCAGCACAGCTTTGAGGTGGGGATAAATTCGGTGTGGGCTCCATCCTTCGATATAAGGATTTTTTGCAGTCAGGGCCAGGGGCCCCTGGGCACATCCTTTTTCCATTTTCCCTGGGAAAGAAAACTCAGCAGTCCAGGTTCCTGATGTTAGTTTGTAGGGCTCCCTTGGGTCTATCAGGGCAGCACAAGTTTGACGTGGGGACAATTTCGGTGTGAGGTCCATCCTTCGATATAAGGATTTTTTGTAGTAAGGGCCCTGTCCAGGGTCAGGGGCCCCTGGGCACATCCTTTTTCCATTTTCCCTGGGAAAGAAAACTCAGCAGTCCAGGTTCCTGATGTCAGTTTGTAGGGCTCCCTTGGGTCTATCAGGGCAGCACAAGTTTGAGGTGGGGACAACTTCGGTGTGGGGTCCATCCTTCGATATAAGGATTTTTTGCAGTCAGGGCCAGGGGCCCCCAGGAACATCCTTTGGCCATTTTACCTGGGAAAGAAAACTCCGCAGTCCAGGTTGCGGATGTCAGTTTGTAGGGCTCCTTTGGGTGTATCAGGGCCGCACAATTTTGAGGTGGGGACAACTTCGGTGTGGGCTCCATCGTTCGATATAAGGATTCTTTGCAGTCAGGGCCAGGGGCCCCTGGGCACATCCTTTTTCCATTTTCCCTGGGAAAGAAAACTCAGCAGTCCAGGTTCCTGATGTCAGTTTGTAGGGCTCCCTTGGGTCTATCAGGGCAGCACAAGTTTGAGGTGGGGACAACTTCGGTGTGGGGTCATCGTATGATATAAGGTTTTTTTGTAGTGATGGCTTAGCCGACGGCCAGGGAACCCTGGGCACATCCTTTTTCCATTTTCCCTGGGAAAGAAAACTCAGCAGTCCAGGTTCCTCATGTCAGTTTGTAGGGCTCCCTTGGGTCTATCAGGGCAGCACAAGTTTGAGGTGGGGACAACTTCGGTGTGGGGTCCATCCTTCGATATAAGGATTTTTTGCAGTCAGGGCCAGGGGCCCAGGGCCAGGGGCTCCTGGGCACATCCTTTTTCCATTTTCCCTGGGAAAGAAAACTCAGCAGTCCAGGTTCCTGATGTCAGTTTGTAGGGCTCCCTTGGGTGTATCAGGGCAGCACAAGTTTGAGGTGGGGACAACTTCGGTGTGGGGTCCATCCTTCGATATAAGGATTTTTTGCAGTCAGGGCCAGGGGCCCCTGGGCACATCCTTTTTCCATTTTCCCTGGGAAAGAAAAGTCAGCAGTCCAGGTTCCTGATGTCAGTTTGTAGGGCTCCCTTGGGTGTATCAGGGCAGCACAAGTTTGAGGTGGGGACAACTTCGGTGTGGGGTCCATCCTTCGATATAAGGATTTTTTGCAGTCAGGGCCAGGGGCCCCTTGGCACATCCTTTTTCCATTTTCCCTGGGAAAGAAAACTCAGCAGTCCAGGTTCCTGATGTCAGTTTGTAGGGCTCCCTTGGGTCTATCAGGGCAGCACAAGTTTGAGGTGGGGACAACTTCGGTGTGGGCTCCATCCTTCGATATAAGGATTTTTTACAGTCAGGGCCAGGGGCCCCTGGGCACATCCTTTGGCCATTTTCCCTGGGAAAGAAAACTCAGCAGTCCAGGTTCCTGATGTCAGTTTGTAGGGCTCCCTTGGGTGTATCAGGGCAGCACAAGTTTGAGGTGGGGACAACTTCGGTGTGGGGTCCATCCTTCGATATAAGGATTTTTTGCAGTGAGGCCCCTGCCCAGGGCCAGGGGCCCCTGGGCACATCCTTTTTCCATTTTCCCTGGGAAAGAAAACTCAGCAGTCCAGGTTCCTGATGTCAGTTTGTAGGGCTCCCTTGGGTCTATCAGGGCAGCACAAGTTTGAGGTGGGGACAACTTCGGTGTGGGGTCCATCCTTCGATATAAGGATTTTTTGCAGTCAGGGCCAGGGGCCCCCGGGCACATCCTTTTTCCATTTTCCCTGGGAAAGTAAACTCAGCAGTCCAGGTTCCTGATGTCAGTTTTTAGGGCTCCCTTGGGTCTATCAGGGCAGCACAAGTTTGAGGTGGGGACAACTTCTGTGTGGGGTCCATCCTTCGATATAAGGATTCTTTGCAGTGAGGTCCCTGCCCAAGTCTAGGGGCCCCTGGGCACATCCTTTGGCCATTTTCCCTGGGAAAGAAAACTCAGCAGTCCAGGTTCCTGATGTCAGTTTGTAGGGCTCCCTTGGGTCTATCAGGGCAGCACCAGTTTGAGCTGGGCACAACTTCTGTGTGGGGTCCATCCTTCGATATAAGGATTTTTTGCAGTCAGGGCCAGGGGCCTCTGGGCACATCCTTTTTCCATTTCCCCTGGGAAAGAAAACTCAGCAGTCCAGGTTCCTGATGTCAGTTTGTAGGGCTCCCTTGGGTCTATCAGGGCAGCACAAGTTTGAGGTGGGGACAGCTTCGGTGTGGGGTCCATCCTTCGATATAAGGATTTTTTGCAGTCAGGGCCAGGGCACCTGGGCACATCCTTTTTCCATTTTCCCTGGGAAAGAAAACTCAGCAGTCCAGGTTTCTGATGTCAGTTTGTAGGGCTCCCTTGGGTCTATCAGGGCAGCACAAGTTTGAGGTGGGCACAACTTCGGTGTGGGGTCCATCCTTCGATATAAGGATTTTTTGCAGTCAGGGCCAGGGGCCCAGGGCCAAGGGCCCCCGGGCACATCCTTTTTCCATTTTCCCTGGGAAAGAAAACTCAGCAGTCCAGGTTCCTGATGTCAGTTTGTAGGGCTCCCTTGGGTGTATCAGGGCAGCACAAGTTTGAGGTGGGGACAACTTCGGTGTGGGGTGCATCCTTCGATATAAGGATTTTTTGCAGTGAGGCCCCGGCCCAGGGCCAGGGGCCCCTGGGCATATCCTTTTTCCATTTTCCCTGGGAAAGAAAACTCAGCAGTCCAGGTTCCAGATGTCAGTTTGTAGGGCTCCCTTGGGTCTATCAGGGCAGCACAAGTTTGAGGTGGGGACAACTTCGGTGTGGGGTGCATCCTTCGATATAAGGATTTTTTGCAGTCAGGGGCAGGGGCCCCGGGCACATCCTTTTTCCATTTTCCCTGGGAAAGAAAACTCAGCAGTCCAGGTTCCTGATGTCAGTTTGTAGGGCTCCCTTGGGTCTATCAGGGCAGCACAAGTTTGAGGTGGGGACATCTTCGGTGTGGGGTCCATCCTTCGATATAAGGATTCTTTGCAGTCAGGGCCAGGAGCCTCTGGGCACATCCTTTTTCCATTTTCCCTGGGAAAGAAAACTCAGCAGTCCAGGTTGCTGATGTCAGTTTGTAGGGCTCCCTTGGGTGTATCAGGGCAGCACAAGTTTGAGGTGGGGACAACTTCGGTGTGGGGTCCATCCTTCGATATAAGGATTTTTTGCAGTCACGGCCAGGGGCCCCCGGGCACATCCTTTTTCCATTTTCCCTGGGAAAGAAAACTCAGCAGTCCAGGTTCCTGATGTCAGTTTGTAGGGCTCCCTTGGGTCTATCAGGGCAGCACAAGTTTGAGGTGGGGACAACTTCGGTGTGGGGTCCATCCTTCGATATAAGGATTTTTTGCAGTCATGGCCAGGGGCCCCTGGGCACATCCGTTTTCCATTTTCCCTGGGAAAGAAAACTTAGCAGTCCAGGTTCCGGATGTCAGTTTGTGGGGCTCCATTGGGTCTATCAGGGCAGCACAAGTTTGAGGTGGGGACAACTTCGGTGTGGGGTCCATCCTTCGATATAAGGATTTTTTGCAGTCAGGGCCAGGGGCCCCTGGACACATCCTTTTTCCATTTTCCCTGGGAAAGAAAACTCAGCAGTCCAGGTTCCTGATGTCAGTTTGTAGGGCTCCCTTGGGTCTATCAGGGCAGCACAAGTTTGAGGTTGGGACAACTTCGGTGTGGGGTCCATCCTTCGATATAAGGATTCTTTGCAGTCAGGGCCAGGGGCCCCTGGGCACATCCTTTTTCCATTTTCCCTGGGAAAGAAAACTCAGCAGTCCAGGTTCCTGATGTCAGTTTGTAGGGCTCCCTTGGGTCTATCAGGGCAGCACAAGTTTGAGGTGGGGACAACTTCGGTGTGGGGTCCATCCTTCGATATAAGGATTTTTTGCAGTCAGGGCCAGGGGCCCCTGGGCACATCCTTTTTCCATTTTCCCTGGGAAAGAAAACTCAGCAGTCCAAGTTCCTGATGTCAGTTTGTAGGGCTCCCTTGGGTGTATCAGGGCAGCACAGCTTTGAGGTGGGGATAAATTCGGTGTGGGCTCCATCCTTCGATATAAGGATTTTTTGCAGTCAGGGCCAGGGGCCCCTGGGCACATCCTTTTTCCATTTTCCCTGGGAAAGAAAACTCAGCAGTCCAGGTTCCTGATGTTAGTTTGTAGGGCTCCCTTGGGTCTATCAGGGCAGCACAAGTTTGACGTGGGGACAATTTCGGTGTGAGGTCCATCCTTCGATATAAGGATTTTTTGTAGTAAGGGCCCTGTCCAGGGTCAGGGGCCCCTGGGCACATCCTTTTTCCATTTTCCCTGGGAAAGAAAACTCAGCAGTCCAGGTTCCTGATGTCAGTTTGTAGGGCTCCCTTGGGTCTATCAGGGCAGCACAAGTTTGAGGTGGGGACAACTTCGGTGTGGGGTCCATCCTTCGATATAAGGATTTTTTGCAGTCAGGGCCAGGGGCCCCCAGGAACATCCTTTGGCCATTTTACCTGGGAAAGAAAACTCCGCAGTCCAGGTTGCGGATGTCAGTTTGTAGGGCTCCTTTGGGTGTATCAGGGCCGCACAATTTTGAGGTGGGGACAACTTCGGTGTGGGCTCCATCGTTCGATATAAGGATTCTTTGCAGTCAGGGCCAGGGGCCCCTGGGCACATCCTTTTTCCATTTTCCCTGGGAAAGAAAACTCAGCAGTCCAGGTTCCTGATGTCAGGTTGTAGGGCTCCCTTGGGTCTATCAGGGCAGCACAAGTTTGAGGTGGGGACAACTTCGGTGTGGGGTCATCGTATGATATAAGGTTTTTTTGTAGTGATGGCTTAGCCGACGGCCAGGGAACCCTGGGCACATCCTTTTTCCATTTTCCCTGGGAAAGAAAACTCAGCAGTCCAGGTTCCTGATGTCAGTTTGTAGGGCTCCCTTGGGTCTATCAGGGCCGCACAAGTTTGAGGTGGGGACAACTTCGGTGTGGGGTCCATCCTTCGATATAAGGATTTTTTGCAGTCAGGGCCAGGGGCCAAGGGCCAGGGGCTCCTGGGCACATCCTTTTTCCATTTTCCCTGGGAAAGAAAACTCAGCAGTCCAGGTTCCTGATGTCAGTTTGTAGGGCTCCCTTGGGTGTATCAGGGCAGCACAAGTTTGAGGTGGGGACAACTTCGGTGTGGGGTCCATCCTTCGATATAAGAATTTTTTGCAGTCAGGGCCAGGGGCCCCTGTGCACATCCTTTTTCCATTTTCCCTGGGAAAGAAAACTCAGCAGTCCAGGTTCCTGATGTCAGTTTGTAGGGCTCCCTTGGGTGTATCAGGGCAGCACAAGTTTGAGGTGGGGACAACTTCGGTGTGGGGTCCATCCTTCGATATAAGGATTTTTTACAGTCAGGGCCAGGGGCCCCTGGGCACATCCTTTGGCCATTTTCCCTGGGAAAGAAAACTCAGCAGTCCAGGTTCCTGATGTCAGTTTGTAGGGCTCCCTTGGGTGTATCAGGGCAGCACAAGTTTGAGGTGGGGACAACTTCGGTGTGGGGTCCATCCTTCGATATAAGGATTTTTTGCAGTGAGGCCCCTGCCCAGGGCCAGGGGCCCCTGGGCACATCCTTTTTCCATTTTCCCTGGGAAAGAAAACTCAGCAGTCCAGGTTCCTGATGTCAGTTTGTAGGGCTCCCTTGGGTCTATCAGGGCAGCACAAGTTTGAGGTGGGGACAACTTCGGTGTGGGGTCCATCCTTCGATATAAGGATTTTTTGCAGTCAGGGCCAGGGGCCCCCGGGCACATCCTTTTTCCATTTTCCCTGGGAAAGAAAACTCAGCAGTCCAGGTTCCTGATGTCAGTTTTTAGGGCTCCCTTGGGTCTATCAGGGCAGCACAAGTTTGAGGTGGGGACAACTTCTGTGTGGGGTCCATCCTTCGATATAAGGATTCTTTGCAGTGAGGTCCCTGCCCAAGTCTAGGGGCCCCTGGGCACATCCTTTGGCCATTTTCCCTGGGAAAGAAAACTCAGCAGTCCAGGTTCCTGATGTCAGTTTGTAGGGCTCCCTTGGGTCTATCAGGGCAGCACCAGTTTGAGCTGGGCACAACTTCTGTGTGGGGTCCATCCTTCGATATAAGGATTTTTTGCAGTCAGGGCCAGGGGCCTCTGGGCACATCCTTTTTCCATTTCCCCTGGGAAAGAAAACTCAGCAGTCCAGGTTCCTGATGTCAGTTTGTAGGGCTCCCTTGGGTCTATCAGGGCAGCACAAGTTTGAGGTGGGGACAGCTTCGGTGTGGGGTCCATCCTTCGATATAAGGATTTTTTGCAGTCAGGGCCAGGGCACCTGGGCACATCCTTTTTCCATTTTCCCTGGGAAAGAAAACTCAGCAGTCCAGGTTTCTGATGTCAGTTTGTAGGGCTCCCTTGGGTCTATCAGGGCAGCACAAGTTTGAGGTGGGCACAACTTCGGTGTGGGGTCCATCCTTCGATATAAGGATTTTTTGCAGTCAGGGCCAGGGGCCCAGGGCCAAGGGCCCCCGGGCACATCCTTTTTCCATTTTCCCTGGGAAAGAAAACTCAGCAGTCCAGGTTCCTGATGTCAGTTTGTAGGGCTCCCTTGGGTGTATCAGGGCAGCACAAGTTTGAGGTGGGGACAACTTCGGTGTGGGGTGCATCCTTCGATATAAGGATTTTTTGCAGTGAGGCCCCGGCCCAGGGCCAGGGGCCCCTGGGCATATCCTTTTTCCATTTTCCCTGGGAAAGAAAACTCAGCAGTCCAGGTTCCTGAAGTCAGTTTGTAGGGCTCCCTTGGGTCTATCAGGGCAGCACAAGTTTGAGGTGGGGACAACTTCGGTGTGGGGTCCATCCTTCGATAAAAAGTTTTTTTGCAGTGAGGTGCCTGCCCAGGGCCAGGGGCCCCTGGGCACATCCTTTTTCCATTTTCCCTGGGAAAGAAAACTCAGCAGTCCAGGTTCCAGATGTCAGTTTGTAGGGCTCCCTTGGGTCTATCAGGGCAGCACAAGTTTGAGGTGGGGACAACTTCGGTGTGGGGTCCATCCTTCGATATAAGGATTTTTTGCAGTCAGGGCCAGGGGCCTCTGGGCACATCCTTTTTCCATTTTCCCTGGGAAAGAAAACTCAGCAGTCCAGGTTCCTGATGTCAGTTTGTAGGGCTCCCTTGGGTCTATCAGGGCAGCACAAGTTTGAGGTGGGGACAACTTCGGTGTGAGGTGCATCCTTCGATATAAGGATTCTTTGCAATGAGGCCCCTGCCCAGGGCCAGGGGCCCCTGGGCACATCCTTTTTCCATTTTCCCTGGGAAAGAAAACTCAGCAGTCCAGGTTCCTGATGTCAGTTTGTAGGGCTCCCTTGGGTCTATCAGGGCAGCACAAGTTTGAGGTGGGGACAACTTCGGTGTGGGGTCCATCCTTCGATAAAAATTTTTTTTGCAGTGAGGTGCCTGCCCAGGGCCAGGGGCCCCTGGGCACATCCTTTTTCCATTTTCCCTGGGAAAGAAAACTCAGCAGTCCAGGTTCCAGATGTCAGTTTGTAGGGCTCCCTTGGGTCTATCAGGGCAGCACAAGTTTGAGGTGGGGACAACTTCGGTGTGGGGTGCATCCTTCGATATAAGGATTTTTTGCAGTCAGGGGCAGGGGCCCCGGGCACATCCTTTTTCCATTTTCCCTGGGAAAGAAAACTCAGCAGTCCAGGTTCCTGATGTCAGTTTGTAGGGCTCCCTTGGGTCTATCAGGGCAGCACAAGTTTGAGGTGGGGACATCTTCGGTGTGGGGTCCATCCTTCGATATAAGGATTCTTTGCAGTCAGGGCCAGGAGCCTCTGGGCACATCCTTTTTCCATTTTCCCTGGGAAAGAAAACTCAGCAGTCCAGGTTGCTGATGTCAGTTTGTAGGGCTCCCTTGGGTGTATCAGGGCAGCACAAGTTTGAGGTGGGGACAACTTCGGTGTGGGGTCCATCCTTCGATATAAGGATTTTTTGCAGTCACGGCCAGGGGCCCCCGGGCACATCCTTTTTCCATTTTCCCTGGGAAAGAAAACTCAGCAGTCCAGGTTCCTGATGTCAGTTTGTAGGGCTCCCTTGGGTCTATCAGGGCAGCACAAGTTTGAGGTGGGGACAACTTCGGTGTGGGGTCCATCCTTCGATATAAGGATTTTTTGCAGTCATGGCCAGGGGCCCCTGGGCACATCCGTTTTCCATTTTCCCTGGGAAAGAAAACTTAGCAGTCCAGGTTCCGGATGTCAGTTTGTGGGGCTCCATTGGGTCTATCAGGGCAGCACAAGTTTGAGGTGGGGACAACTTCGGTGTGGGGTCCATCCTTCGATATAAGGATTTTTTGCAGTCAGGGCCAGGGGCCCCTGGGCACATCCTTTTTCCATTTTCCCTGGGAAAGAAAACTCAGCAGTCCAGGTTCCTGATGTCAGTTTGTAGGGCTCCCTTGGGTCTATCAGGGCAGCACAAGTTTGAGGTTGGGACAACTTCGGTGTGGGGTCCATCCTTCGATATAAGGATTCTTTGCAGTCAGGGCCAGGGGCCCCTGGGCACATCCTTTTTCCATTTTCCCTGGGAAAGAAAACTCAGCAGTCCAGGTTCCTGATGTCAGTTTGTAGGGCTCCCTTGGGTCTATCAGGGCAGCACAAGTTTGAGGTGGGGACAACTTCGGTGTGGGGTCCATCCTTCGATATAAGGATTTTTTGCAGTCAGGGCCAGGGGCCCCTGGGCACATCCTTTTTCCATTTTCCCTGGGAAAGAAAACTCAGCAGTCCAGGTTCCTGATGTCAGTTTGTAGGGCTCCCTTGGGTCTATCAGGGCAGCACAAGTTTGAGGTTGCACAACTTCGGTGTGGGGTCCATCATTCGATATAAGGATTTTTTGCAGTCAGGGCCAGGGGCCCAGGGCCAGGGTCCCCCGGGCACACCCTTTTTCCATTTTCCCTGGGAAAGAAAACTCAGCAGTCCAGGTTCCTGATGTCAGTTTGTAGGGCTCCCTTGGGTCTATCAGGGCAGCACAAGTTTGAGGTGGGGACAACTTTGGTGTGGGGTCCATCCTTCAATATAAGGATTTTTTGCAGTCAGGGACAGGGGCCCAGGGCCAGGGGGTCCTGGGCACATCCTTTTTCCATTTCCTCTGGGATAGAAAACTCAGCAGTCCAGGTTCCTGATGTCAGTTTGTAGGGCTCCCTTGGGTCTATCAGGGCAGCACAAGTTTGAGGTGGCGACAACTTCAGTGTGGGGTCCATCCTTCGATATAAGGATTTTTTGCAGTCAGGGCCAGGGGCCCCTGGGCACATCCTTTTTCCATTTTCCCTGGGAAAGAAAACTCAGCAGTCCAGGTTCCTGATGTCAGTTTGTAGGGTTCCCTTGGGTCTACCAGGGCAGCACAAGTTTGAGGTGGGGACAACTTCGGTGTGGGGTCCATCCTTCGATATAAGGATTTTTTGCAGTCAGGGCCAGGGGCCCCTGGGCACATCCTTTTTCCATTTTCCCTGGGAAAGAAAACTCAGCAGTCCAGGTTCCTGATGTCAGCTTGTAGGGCTCCCTTGGGTCTATCAGGGCAGCACAAGTTTGAGGTGGCAACAACTTCGGTGTAGGGTCCATCCTTCGATATAAGGATTTTTTGCAGTGAGGCCCCAGCCCAGGTCCAGGGGCCACTGGCACATCCTTTTTCCATTTTCCCTGGGAAAGAAAACTCAGCAGTCCAGGTTCCTGATGTCAGTTTGTAGGGCTCCCTTGGGTCTATCAGGGCAGCACAAGTTTGAGGTGGGGACAACTTCGGTGTGGGTTCCATCCTTCGATATAAGGATTTTTTGCAGTCAGGGCCAGGGGCCCCTGGGCACATCCTTTTTCCATTTTCCCTGGGAAAGAAAACTCAGCAGTCCAGGTTCCTGATGTCAGTTTGTAGGGCTCCCTTGGGTCTATCAGGGCAGCACAAGTTTGAGGTGGGGACAATTTCGGTGTGGGGTCCATCCTTCAATATAAGGATTTTTGTAGTGAGGCCCCAACCCAGGGCCAGGGGCTTCTGGGCACATCCTTTTTCCGTTTTCCCTGGGAAAGAAAACTCAGCAGTCCAGGTTCCTGATGTCAGTTTGTAGGGCTCCCTTGGGTCTATCAGGGCAGCACAAGTTTGAGGTGGGGACAACTTCGGTGTGGGGTCCATCCTTCGATATAAGGATTTTTTGCAGTCAGGGCCAGGGGCCCCTGGGCACATCCTATTTCCATTTTCCCTGGGAAAGAAAACTCAGCAGTCCAGGTTCCTGATGTCAGTTTGTAGGGCTCCCTTGGGTCTATCAGGGCAGCACAAGTTTGAGGTTGGGACAACTTCGATGTGGGGTCCATCCTTCGATATAAGGATTTTTTGCAGTCAGGGCCAGGGTCCCCTGGGCACATCCTTTTTCCATTTTCCCTGGGAAAGAAAACTCAGCAGTCCAGGTTCCTGATGTCAGTTTGTAGGGCTCCCTTGGGTCTATCAGGGCAGCACAAGTTTGAGGTGGGGACAACTTCGGTGTGGGGTCCATCCTTCGATATAAGGATTCTTTGCAGTCAGGCCCCAGCCCAGGACCAGGTGCCCCTGGGCACATCCTATTTCCATTTTCCCTGGGAAAGAAAACTCAGCAGTCCAGGTTCCTGATGTCAGTTTGTAGGGCTCCCTTGGGTCTATCAGGGCAGCACAAGTTTGAGGTGGGGACAATTTCGGTGTGGGGTCCATCCTTCGATATAAGGATTTTTTGTAGTGAGCCCCAGCCCAGGGCCAGGGGCCCCTGGGCACATCCTTTTTCCATTTTCCCTGGGAAAGAAAACTCAGCAGTCCAGGTTCCTGATGTCAGTTTGTAGGGCTCCCTTGGGTCTATCAGGGCAGCACAATTTTTGGTGGGGACAATTTTGGTCTGGGCTCCATCCTTCGATATAAAGATTCTTTTGGGGTCAGGGCCCAGCCCAGGGCCAGGGGCCCCTGAGCACGTCCTTTGGCCATTTTCCCTGGGAAAGAAAACTCAGCAGTCCAGGTTCCTGATGTCAGTTTGTAGGGCTCCCTTGGGTCTATCAGGGCAGCACAAGTTTGAGGTGGGGACAACTTCAGTGTGGGCTCCATCCTTCGATATAAGGATTTTTTGCAGTCAGGGCCAGGGGCCCCTGGGCACATCCTTCGGCCATTTTCCCTGGGAAAGAAAACTCAGCAGTCCAGGTTCCTGATGTCAGTTTGTAGGGCTCCCTTGGGTCTATCAGGGCAGCACAAGTTTGAGGTGGGGACAACTTCGGTGTGGGGTCATCGTTTGATATGAGGTTTTTTTGTAGTGATGGCTCAGCCCAGGGCCAGGGGCCCCTGGGCACATCGTTTTTCCATTTTCCCTGGGAAAGAAAACTCAGCAGTCCAGGTTCCCGATGTCAGTTTGTAGGGCTCACTTGGGTCTATCAGGGCCGCACAATTTTGAGGTGGGGACAACTTCGGTGTGGGCTCCATCCTTCGATATAAGGATTCTTTGCAGTCAGGGCCAGGGGCCCCTGGGCACATCCTTTTTCCATTTTCCCTGGGAAAGAAAACTCAGCAGTCCAGGTTCCTGAAGTCAGTTTGTAGGGCTCCCTTGGGTCTATCAGGGCAGCACAAGTTTGAGGTGGGGACAACTTCGGTGTGGGGTCATCGTTTGATATAAGGTTTTTTTGTAGTGATGGCTCAGCCCACGGCCAGGGAACCCTGGGCACATCCTTTTTCCATTTTCCCTGGGAAAGAAAACTCAGCAGTCCAGGTTCCTGATGTCATTTTGTAGGGCTCCCTTGGGTCTATCAGGGCAGCACAAGTTTGAGGTGGGGACAACTTCGGTGTGGGGTCCATCCTTCGATATAAGGATTTTTTGCAGTCAGGGCCAGGGGCCCAGGGCCAGGGGCTCCTGGGCACATCCTTTTTCCATTTTCCCTGGGAAAGAAAACTCAGCAGTCCAGGTTCCTGATGTCAGTTTGTAGGGCTCCCTTGGGTGTATCAGGGCAGCACAAGTTTGAGGTGGGGACAACTTCGGTGTGGGCTCCATCCTTCGATATAAGGATTTTTTGCAGTCAGGGCCAGGGGCCCCTGGGCACATCCTTTGGACATTTTCCCTGGGAAAGAAAACTCAGCAGTCCAGGTTCCTGATGTCAGTTTGTAGGGCTCCCTTGGGTGTATCAGGGCAGCACAAGTTTGAGGTGGGGACAACTTCGGTGTGGGGTCCATCCTTCGATATAAGGATTTTTTGCAGTCAGGGCCAGGGGCCCCTGGGCACATCCTTTTTCCATTTTCCCTGGGAAAGAAAACTCAGCAGTCCAGGTTCCTGATGTCAGTTTGTAGGGCTCCCTTGGGTCTATCAGGGCCGCACAAGTTTGAGGTGGGGACAATTTCGGTGTGGGGTCCATCCTTCGATATAAGGATTTTTTGCAGTGAGGCCCCTGCCCAGGGCCAGGGGCCCCTGGGCACATCCTTTTTCCATTTTCCCTGGGAAAGAAAACTCAGCAGTCCAAGTTCCTGATGTCAGTTTGTAGGGCTCCCTTGGGTGTATCAGGGCAGCACAGCTTTGAGGTGGGGATAAATTCGGTGTGGGCTCCATCCTTCGATATAAGGATTTTTTGCAGTCAGGGCCAGGGGCCCCTGGGCACATCCTTTTTCCATTTTCCCTGGGAAAGAAAACTCAGCAGTCCAGGTTCCTGATGTTAGTTTGTAGGGCTCCCTTGGGTCTATCAGGGCAGCACAAGTTTGACGTGGGGACAATTTCGGTGTGAGGTCCATCCTTCGATATAAGGATTTTTTGTAGTAAGGGCCCTGTCCAGGGTCAGGGGCCCCTGGGCACATCCTTTTTCCATTTTCCCTGGGAAAGAAAACTCAGCAGTCCAGGTTCCTGATGTCAGTTTGTAGGGCTCCCTTGGGTCTATCAGGGCAGCACAAGTTTGAGGTGGGGACAACTTCGGTGTGGGGTCCATCCTTCGATATAAGGATTTTTTGCAGTCAGGGCCAGGGGCCCCCAGGAACATCCTTTGGCCATTTTACCTGGGAAAGAAAACTCCGCAGTCCAGGTTGCGGATGTCAGTTTGTAGGGCTCCTTTGGGTGTATCAGGGCCGCACAATTTTGAGGTGGGGACAACTTCGGTGTGGGCTCCATCGTTCGATATAAGGATTCTTTGCAGTCAGGGCCAGGGGCCCCTGGGCACATCCTTTTTCCATTTTCCCTGGGAAAGAAAACTCAGCAGTCCAGGTTCCTGATGTCAGTTTGTAGGGCTCCCTTGGGTCTATCAGGGCAGCACAAGTTTGAGGTGGGGACAACTTCGGTGTGGGGTCATCGTATGATATAAGGTTTTTTTGTAGTGATGGCTTAGCCGACGGCCAGGGAACCCTGGGCACATCCTTTTTCCATTTTCCCTGGGAAAGAAAACTCAGCAGTCCAGGTTCCTCATGTCAGTTTGTAGGGCTCCCTTGGGTCTATCAGGGCAGCACAAGTTTGAGGTGGGGACAACTTCGGTGTGGGGTCCATCCTTCGATATAAGGATTTTTTGCAGTCAGGGCCAGGGGCCCAGGGCCAGGGGCTCCTGGGCACATCCTTTTTCCATTTTCCCTGGGAAAGAAAACTCAGCAGTCCAGGTTCCTGATGTCAGTTTGTAGGGCTCCCTTGGGTGTATCAGGGCAGCACAAGTTTGAGGTGGGGACAACTTCGGTGTGGGGTCCATCCTTCGATATAAGGATTTTTTGCAGTCAGGGCCAGGGGCCCCTGGGCACATCCTTTTTCCATTTTCCCTGGGAAAGAAAAGTCAGCAGTCCAGGTTCCTGATGTCAGTTTGTAGGGCTCCCTTGGGTGTATCAGGGCAGCACAAGTTTGAGGTGGGGACAACTTCGGTGTGGGGTCCATCCTTCGATATAAGGATTTTTTGCAGTCAGGGCCAGGGGCCCCTTGGCACATCCTTTTTCCATTTTCCCTGGGAAAGAAAACTCAGCAGTCCAGGTTCCTGATGTCAGTTTGTAGGGCTCCCTTGGGTCTATCAGGGCAGCACAAGTTTGAGGTGGGGACAACTTCGGTGTGGGCTCCATCCTTCGATATAAGGATTTTTTACAGTCAGGGCCAGGGGCCCCTGGGCACATCCTTTGGCCATTTTCCCTGGGAAAGAAAACTCAGCAGTCCAGGTTCCTGATGTCAGTTTGTAGGGCTCCCTTGGGTGTATCAGGGCAGCACAAGTTTGAGGTGGGGACAACTTCGGTGTGGGGTCCATCCTTCGATATAAGGATTTTTTGCAGTCAGGGCCAGGGGCCCCCGGGCACATCCTTTTTCCATTTTCCCTGGGAAAGTAAACTCAGCAGTCCAGGTTCCTGATGTCAGTTTTTAGGGCTCCCTTGGGTCTATCAGGGCAGCACAAGTTTGAGGTGGGGACAACTTCTGTGTGGGGTCCATCCTTCGATATAAGGATTCTTTGCAGTGAGGTCCCTGCCCAAGTCTAGGGGCCCCTGGGCACATCCTTTGGCCATTTTCCCTGGGAAAGAAAACTCAGCAGTCCAGGTTCCTGATGTCAGTTTGTAGGGCTCCCTTGGGTCTATCAGGGCAGCACCAGTTTGAGCTGGGCACAACTTCTGTGTGGGGTCCATCCTTCGATATAAGGATTTTTTGCAGTCAGGGCCAGGGGCCTCTGGGCACATCCTTTTTCCATTTCCCCTGGGAAAGAAAACTCAGCAGTCCAGGTTCCTGATGTCAGTTTGTAGGGCTCCCTTGGGTCTATCAGGGCAGCACAAGTTTGAGGTGGGGACAGCTTCGGTGTGGGGTCCATCCTTCGATATAAGGATTTTTTGCAGTCAGGGCCAGGGCACCTGGGCACATCCTTTTTCCATTTTCCCTGGGAAAGAAAACTCAGCAGTCCAGGTTTCTGATGTCAGTTTGTAGGGCTCCCTTGGGTCTATCAGGGCAGCACAAGTTTGAGGTGGGCACAACTTCGGTGTGGGGTCCATCCTTCGATATAAGGATTTTTTGCAGTCAGGGCCAGGGGCCCAGGGCCAAGGGCCCCCGGGCACATCCTTTTTCCATTTTCCCTGGGAAAGAAAACTCAGCAGTCCAGGTTCCTGATGTCAGTTTGTAGGGCTCCCTTGGGTGTATCAGGGCAGCACAAGTTTGAGGTGGGGACAACTTCGGTGTGGGGTGCATCCTTCGATATAAGGATTTTTTGCAGTGAGGCCCCGGCCCAGGGCCAGGGGCCCCTGGGCATATCCTTTTTCCATTTTCCCTGGGAAAGAAAACTCAGCAGTCCAGGTTCCAGATGTCAGTTTGTAGGGCTCCCTTGGGTCTATCAGGGCAGCACAAGTTTGAGGTGGGGACAACTTCGGTGTGGGGTGCATCCTTCGATATAAGGATTTTTTGCAGTCAGGGGCAGGGGCCCCGGGCACATCCTTTTTCCATTTTCCCTGGGAAAGAAAACTCAGCAGTCCAGGTTCCTGATGTCAGTTTGTAGGGCTCCCTTGGGTCTATCAGGGCAGCACAAGTTTGAGGTGGGGACATCTTCGGTGTGGGGTCCATCCTTCGATATAAGGATTCTTTGCAGTCAGGGCCAGGAGCCTCTGGGCACATCCTTTTTCCATTTTCCCTGGGAAAGAAAACTCAGCAGTCCAGGTTGCTGATGTCAGTTTGTAGGGCTCCCTTGGGTGTATCAGGGCAGCACAAGTTTGAGGTGGGGACAACTTCGGTGTGGGGTCCATCCTTCGATATAAGGATTTTTTGCAGTCACGGCCAGGGGCCCCCGGGCACATCCTTTTTCCATTTTCCCTGGGAAAGAAAACTCAGCAGTCCAGGTTCCTGATGTCAGTTTGTAGGGCTCCCTTGGGTCTATCAGGGCAGCACAAGTTTGAGGTGGGGACAACTTCGGTGTGGGGTCCATCCTTCGATATAAGGATTTTTTGCAGTCATGGCCAGGGGCCCCTGGGCACATCCGTTTTCCATTTTCCCTGGGAAAGAAAACTTAGCAGTCCAGGTTCCGGATGTCAGTTTGTGGGGCTCCATTGGGTCTATCAGGGCAGCACAAGTTTGAGGTGGGGACAACTTCGGTGTGGGGTCCATCCTTCGATATAAGGATTTTTTGCAGTCAGGGCCAGGGGCCCCTGGGCACATCCTTTTTCCATTTTCCCTGGGAAAGAAAACTCAGCAGTCCAGGTTCCTGATGTCAGTTTGTAGGGCTCCCTTGGGTCTATCAGGGCAGCACAAGTTTGAGGTTGGGACAACTTCGGTGTGGGGTCCATCCTTCGATATAAGGATTCTTTGCAGTCAGGGCCAGGGGCCCCTGGGCACATCCTTTTTCCATTTTCCCTGGGAAAGAAAACTCAGCAGTCCAGGTTCCTGATGTCAGTTTGTAGGGCTCCCTTGGGTCTATCAGGGCAGCACAAGTTTGAGGTGGGGACAACTTCGGTGTGGGGTCCATCCTTCGATATAAGGATTTTTTGCAGTCAGGGCCAGGGGCCCCTGGGCACATCCTTTTTCCATTTTCCCTGGGAAAGAAAACTCAGCAGTCCAAGTTCCTGATGTCAGTTTGTAGGGCTCCCTTGGGTGTATCAGGGCAGCACAGCTTTGAGGTGGGGATAAATTCGGTGTGGGCTCCATCCTTCGATATAAGGATTTTTTGCAGTCAGGGCCAGGGGCCCCTGGGCACATCCTTTTTCCATTTTCCCTGGGAAAGAAAACTCAGCAGTCCAGGTTCCTGATGTTAGTTTGTAGGGCTCCCTTGGGTCTATCAGGGCAGCACAAGTTTGACGTGGGGACAATTTCGGTGTGAGGTCCATCCTTCGATATAAGGATTTTTTGTAGTAAGGGCCCTGTCCAGGGTCAGGGGCCCCTGGGCACATCCTTTTTCCATTTTCCCTGGGAAAGAAAACTCAGCAGTCCAGGTTCCTGATGTCAGTTTGTAGGGCTCCCTTGGGTCTATCAGGGCAGCACAAGTTTGAGGTGGGGACAACTTCGGTGTGGGGTCCATCCTTCGATATAAGGATTTTTTGCAGTCAGGGCCAGGGGCCCCCAGGAACATCCTTTGGCCATTTTACCTGGGAAAGAAAACTCCGCAGTCCAGGTTGCGGATGTCAGTTTGTAGGGCTCCTTTGGGTGTATCAGGGCCGCACAATTTTGAGGTGGGGACAACTTCGGTGTGGGCTCCATCGTTCGATATAAGGATTCTTTGCAGTCAGGGCCAGGGGCCCCTGGGCACATCCTTTTTCCATTTTCCCTGGGAAAGAAAACTCAGCAGTCCAGGTTCCTGATGTCAGGTTGTAGGGCTCCCTTGGGTCTATCAGGGCAGCACAAGTTTGAGGTGGGGACAACTTCGGTGTGGGGTCATCGTATGATATAAGGTTTTTTTGTAGTGATGGCTTAGCCGACGGCCAGGGAACCCTGGGCACATCCTTTTTCCATTTTCCCTGGGAAAGAAAACTCAGCAGTCCAGGTTCCTGATGTCAGTTTGTAGGGCTCCCTTGGGTCTATCAGGGCAGCACAAGTTTGAGGTGGGGACAACTTCGGTGTGGGGTCCATCCTTCGATATAAGGATTTTTTGCAGTCAGGGCCAGGGGCCCAGGGCCAGGGGCTCCTGGGCACATCCTTTTTCCATTTTCCCTGGGAAAGAAAACTCAGCAGTCCAGGTTCCTGATGTCAGTTTGTAGGGCTCCCTTGGGTGTATCAGGGCAGCACAAGTTTGAGGTGGGGACAACTTCGGTGTGGGGTCCATCCTTCGATATAAGGATTTTTTGCAGTCAGGGCCAGGGGCCCCTGTGCACATCCTTTTTCCATTTTCCCTGGGAAAGAAAACTCAGCAGTCCAGGTTCCTGATGTCAGTTTGTAGGGCTCCCTTGGGTGTATCAGGGCAGCACAAGTTTGAGGTGGGGACAACTTCGGTGTGGGGTCCATCCTTCGATATAAGGATTTTTTACAGTCAGGGCCAGGGGCCCCTGGGCACATCCTTTGGCCATTTTCCCTGGGAAAGAAAACTCAGCAGTCCAGGTTCCTGATGTCAGTTTGTAGGGCTCCCTTGGGTGTATCAGGGCAGCACAAGTTTGAGGTGGGGACAACTTCGGTGTGGGGTCCATCCTTCGATATAAGGATTTTTTGCAGTGAGGCCCCTGCCCAGGGCCAGGGGCCCCTGGGCACATCCTTTTTCCATTTTCCCTGGGAAAGAAAACTCAGCAGTCCAGGTTCCTGATGTCAGTTTGTAGGGCTCCCTTGGGTCTATCAGGGCAGCACAAGTTTGAGGTGGGGACAACTTCGGTGTGGGGTCCATCCTTCGATATAAGGATTTTTTGCAGTCAGGGCCAGGGGCCCCCGGGCACATCCTTTTTCCATTTTCCCTGGGAAAGTAAACTCAGCAGTCCAGGTTCCTGATGTCAGTTTTTAGGGCTCCCTTGGGTCTATCAGGGCAGCACAAGTTTGAGGTGGGGACAACTTCTGTGTGGGGTCCATCCTTCGATATAAGGATTCTTTGCAGTGAGGTCCCTGCCCAAGTCTAGGGGCCCCTGGGCACATCCTTTGGCCATTTTCCCTGGGAAAGAAAACTCAGCAGTCCAGGTTCCTGATGTCAGTTTGTAGGGCTCCCTTGGGTCTATCAGGGCAGCACCAGTTTGAGCTGGGCACAACTTCTGTGTGGGGTCCATCCTTCGATATAAGGATTTTTTGCAGTCAGGGCCAGGGGCCTCTGGGCACATCCTTTTTCCATTTCCCCTGGGAAAGAAAACTCAGCAGTCCAGGTTCCTGATGTCAGTTTGTAGGGCTCCCTTGGGTCTATCAGGGCAGCACAAGTTTGAGGTGGGGACAGCTTCGGTGTGGGGTCCATCCTTCGATATAAGGATTTTTTGCAGTCAGGGCCAGGGCCCCTGGGCACATCCTTTTTCCATTTTCCCTGGGAAAGAAAACTCAGCAGTCCAGGTTTCTGATGTCAGTTTGTAGGGCTCCCTTGGGTCTATCAGGGCAGCACAAGTTTGAGGTGGGCACAACTTCGGTGTGGGGTCCATCCTTCGATATAAGGATTTTTTGCAGTCAGGGCCAGGGGCCCAGGGCCAAGGGCCCCCGGGCACATCCTTTTTCCATTTTCCCTGGGAAAGAAAACTCAGCAGTCCAGGTTCCTGATGTCAGTTTGTAGGGCTCCCTTGGGTGTATCAGGGCAGCACAAGTTTGAGGTGGGGACAACTTCGGTGTGGGGTGCATCCTTCGATATAAGGATTTTTTGCAGTGAGGCCCCGGCCCAGGGCCAGGGGCCCCTGGGCATATCCTTTTTCCATTTTCCCTGGGAAAGAAAACTCAGCAGTCCAGGTTCCTGAAGTCAGTTTGTAGGGCTCCCTTGGGTCTATCAGGGCAGCACAAGTTTGAGGTGGGGACAACTTCGGTGTGGGGTCCATCCTTCGATAAAAAGTTTTTTTGCAGTGAGGTGCCTGCCCAGGGCCAGGGGCCCCTGGGCACATCCTTTTTCCATTTTCCCTGGGAAAGAAAACTCAGCAGTCCAGGTTCCAGATGTCAGTTTGTAGGGCTCCCTTGGGTCTATCAGGGCAGCACAAGTTTGAGGTGGGGACAACTTCGGTGTGGGGTCCATCCTTCGATATAAGGATTTTTTGCAGTCAGGGCCAGGGGCCTCTGGGCACATCCTTTTTCCATTTTCCCTGGGAAAGAAAACTCAGCAGTCCAGGTTCCTGATGTCAGTTTGTAGGGCTCCCTTGGGTCTATCAGGGCAGCACAAGTTTGAGGTGGGGACAACTTCGGTGTGAGGTGCATCCTTCGATATAAGGATTCTTTGCAATGAGGCCCCTGCCCAGGGCCAGGGGCCCCTGGGCACATCCTTTTTCCATTTTCCCTGGGAAAGAAAACTCAGCAGTCCAGGTTCCTGATGTCAGTTTGTAGGGCTCCCTTGGGTCTATCAGGGCAGCACAAGTTTGAGGTGGGGACAACTTCGGTGTGGGGTCCATCCTTCGATAAAAATTTTTTTTGCAGTGAGGTGCCTGCCCAGGGCCAGGGGCCCCTGGGCACATCCTTTTTCCATTTTCCCTGGGAAAGAAAACTCAGCAGTCCAGGTTCCAGATGTCAGTTTGTAGGGCTCCCTTGGGTCTATCAGGGCAGCACAAGTTTGAGGTGGGGACAACTTCGGTGTGGGGTGCATCCTTCGATATAAGGATTTTTTGCAGTCAGGGGCAGGGGCCCCGGGCACATCCTTTTTCCATTTTCCCTGGGAAAGAAAACTCAGCAGTCCAGGTTCCTGATGTCAGTTTGTAGGGCTCCCTTGGGTCTATCAGGGCAGCACAAGTTTGAGGTGGGGACATCTTCGGTGTGGGGTCCATCCTTCGATATAAGGATTCTTTGCAGTCAGGGCCAGGAGCCTCTGGGCACATCCTTTTTCCATTTTCCCTGGGAAAGAAAACTCAGCAGTCCAGGTTGCTGATGTCAGTTTGTAGGGCTCCCTTGGGTGTATCAGGGCAGCACAAGTTTGAGGTGGGGACAACTTCGGTGTGGGGTCCATCCTTCGATATAAGGATTTTTTGCAGTCACGGCCAGGGGCCCCCGGGCACATCCTTTTTCCATTTTCCCTGGGAAAGAAAACTCAGCAGTCCAGGTTCCTGATGTCAGTTTGTAGGGCTCCCTTGGGTCTATCAGGGCAGCACAAGTTTGAGGTGGGGACAACTTCGGTGTGGGGTCCATCCTTCGATATAAGGATTTTTTGCAGTCATGGCCAGGGGCCCCTGGGCACATCCGTTTTCCATTTTCCCTGGGAAAGAAAACTTAGCAGTCCAGGTTCCGGATGTCAGTTTGTGGGGCTCCATTGGGTCTATCAGGGCAGCACAAGTTTGAGGTGGGGACAACTTCGGTGTGGGGTCCATCCTTCGATATAAGGATTTTTTGCAGTCAGGGCCAGGGGCCCCTGGGCACATCCTTTTTCCATTTTCCCTGGGAAAGAAAACTCAGCAGTCCAGGTTCCTGATGTCAGTTTGTAGGGCTCCCTTGGGTCTATCAGGGCAGCACAAGTTTGAGGTTGGGACAACTTCGGTGTGGGGTCCATCCTTCGATATAAGGATTCTTTGCAGTCAGGGCCAGGGGCCCCTGGGCACATCCTTTTTCCATTTTCCCTGGGAAAGAAAACTCAGCAGTCCAGGTTCCTGATGTCAGTTTGTAGGGCTCCCTTGGGTCTATCAGGGCAGCACAAGTTTGAGGTGGGGACAACTTCGGTGTGGGGTCCATCCTTCGATATAAGGATTTTTTGCAGTCAGGGCCAGGGGCCCCTGGGCACATCCTTTTTCCATTTTCCCTGGGAAAGAAAACTCAGCAGTCCAGGTTCCTGATGTCAGTTTGTAGGGCTCCCTTGGGTCTATCAGGGCAGCACAAGTTTGAGGTTGCACAACTTCGGTGTGGGGTCCATCATTCGATATAAGGATTTTTTGCAGTCAGGGCCAGGGGCCCAGGGCCAGGGTCCCCCGGGCACACCCTTTTTCCATTTTCCCTGGGAAAGAAAACTCAGCAGTCCAGGTTCCTGATGTCAGTTTGTAGGGCTCCCTTGGGTCTATCAGGGCAGCACAAGTTTGAGGTGGGGACAACTTTGGTGTGGGGTCCATCCTTCAATATAAGGATTTTTTGCAGTCAGGGACAGGGGCCCAGGGCCAGGGGGTCCTGGGCACATCCTTTTTCCATTTCCTCTGGGATAGAAAACTCAGCAGTCCAGGTTCCTGATGTCAGTTTGTAGGGCTCCCTTGGGTCTATCAGGGCAGCACAAGTTTGAGGTGGCGACAACTTCAGTGTGGGGTCCATCCTTCGATATAAGGATTTTTTGCAGTCAGGGCCAGGGGCCCCTGGGCACATCCTTTTTCCATTTTCCCTGGGAAAGAAAACTCAGCAGTCCAGGTTCCTGATGTCAGTTTGTAGGGTTCCCTTGGGTCTACCAGGGCAGCACAAGTTTGAGGTGGGGACAACTTCGTTGTGGGGTCCATCCTTCGATATAAGGATTTTTTGCAGTCAGGGCCAGGGGCCCCTGGGCACATCCTTTTTCCATTTTCCCTGGGAAAGAAAACTCAGCAGTCCAGGTTCCTGATGTCAGCTTGTAGGGCTCCCTTGGGTCTATCAGGGCAGCACAAGTTTGAGGTGGCAACAACTTCGGTGTAGGGTCCATCCTTCGATATAAGGATTTTTTGCAGTGAGGCCCCAGCCCAGGTCCAGGGGCCACTGGCACATCCTTTTTCCATTTTCCCTGGGAAAGAAAACTCAGCAGTCCAGGTTCCTGATGTCAGTTTGTAGGGCTCCCTTGGGTCTATCAGGGCAGCACAAGTTTGAGGTGGGGACAACTTCGGTGTGGGTTCCATCCTTCGATATAAGGATTTTTTGCAGTCAGGGCCAGGGGCCCCTGGGCACATCCTTTTTCCATTTTCCCTGGGAAAGAAAACTCAGCAGTCCAGGTTCCTGATGTCAGTTTGTAGGGCTCCCTTGGGTCTATCAGGGCAGCACAAGTTTGAGGTGGGGACAATTTCGGTGTGGGGTCCATCCTTCAATATAAGGATTTTTGTAGTGAGGCCCCAACCCAGGGCCAGGGGCTTCTGGGCACATCCTTTTTCCGTTTTCCCTGGGAAAGAAAACTCAGCAGTCCAGGTTCCTGATGTCAGTTTGTAGGGCTCCCTTGGGTCTATCAGGGCAGCACAAGTTTGAGGTGGGGACAACTTCGGTGTGGGGTCCATCCTTCGATATAAGGATTTTTTGCAGTCAGGGCCAGGGGCCCCTGGGCACATCCTATTTCCATTTTCCCTGGGAAAGAAAACTCAGCAGTCCAGGTTCCTGATGTCAGTTTGTAGGGCTCCCTTGGGTCTATCAGGGCAGCACAAGTTTGAGGTTGGGACAACTTCGATGTGGGGTCCATCCTTCGATATAAGGATTTTTTGCAGTCAGGGCCAGGGTCCCCTGGGCACATCCTTTTTCCATTTTCCCTGGGAAAGAAAACTCAGCAGTCCAGGTTCCTGATGTCAGTTTGTAGGGCTCCCTTGGGTCTATCAGGGCAGCACAAGTTTGAGGTGGGGACAACTTCGGTGTGGGGTCCATCCTTCGATATAAGGATTCTTTGCAGTCAGGCCCCAGCCCAGGACCAGGTGCCCCTGGGCACATCCTATTTCCATTTTCCCTGGGAAAGAAAACTCAGCAGTCCAGGTTCCTGATGTCAGTTTGTAGGGCTCCCTTGGGTCTATCAGGGCAGCACAAGTTTGAGGTGGGGACAATTTCGGTGTGGGGTCCATCCTTCGATATAAGGATTTTTTGTAGTGAGCCCCAGCCCAGGGCCAGGGGCCCCTGGGCACATCCTTTTTCCATTTTCCCTGGGAAAGAAAACTCAGCAGTCCAGGTTCCTGATGTCAGTTTGTAGGGCTCCCTTGGGTCTATCAGGGCAGCACAATTTTTGGTGGGGACAATTTTGGTCTGGGCTCCATCCTTCGATATAAAGATTCTTTTGGGGTCAGGGCCCAGCCCAGGGCCAGGGGCCCCTGAGCACGTCGTTTGGCCATTTTCCCTGGGAAAGAAAACTCAGCAGTCCAGGTTCCTGATGTCAGTTTGTAGGGCTCCCTTGGGTCTATCAGGGCAGCTCAAGTTTGAGGTGGGGACAACTTCAGTGTGGGCTCCATCCTTCGATATAAGGATTTTTTGCAGTCAGGGCCAGGGGCCCCTGGGCACATCCTTCGGCCATTTTCCCTGGGAAAGAAAACTCAGCAGTCCAGGTTCCTGATGTCAGTTTGTAGGGCTCCCTTGGGTGTATCAGGGCAGCACAAGTTTGAGGTGGGGACAACTTCGGTGTGGGGTCATCGTTTGATATGAGGTTTTTTTGTAGTGATGGCTCAGCCCAGGGCCAGGGGCCCCTGGGCACATCGTTTTTCCATTTTCCCTGGGAAAGAAAACTCAGCAGTCCAGGTTCCCGATGTCAGTTTGTAGGGCTCACTTGGGTCTATCAGGGCCGCACAATTTTGAGGTGGGGACAACTTCGGTGTGGGCTCCATCCTTCGATATAAGGATTCTTTGCAGTCAGGGCCAGGGGCCCCTGGGCACATCCTTTTTCCATTTTCCCTGGGAAAGAAAACTCAGCAGTCCAGGTTCCTGAAGTCAGTTTGTAGGGCTCCCTTGGGTCTATCAGGGCAGCACAAGTTTGAGGTGGGGACAACTTCGGTGTGGGGTCATCGTTTGATATAAGGTTTTTTTGTAGTGATGGCTCAGCCCACGGCCAGGGAACCCTGGGCACATCCTTTTTCCATTTTCCCTGGGAAAGAAAACTCAGCAGTCCAGGTTCCTGATGTCATTTTGTAGGGCTCCCTTGGGTCTATCAGGGCAGCACAAGTTTGAGGTGGGGACAACTTCGGTGTGGGGTCCATCCTTCGATATAAGGATTTTTTGCAGTCAGGGCCAGGGGCCCAGGGCCAGGGGCTCCTGGGCACATCCTTTTTCCATTTTCCCTGGGAAAGAAAACTCAGCAGTCCAGGTTCCTGATGTCAGTTTGTAGGGCTCCCTTGGGTGTATCAGGGCAGCACAAGTTTGAGGTGGGGACAACTTCGGTGTGGGCTCCATCCTTCGATATAAGGATTTTTTGCAGTCAGGGCCAGGGGCCCCTGGGCACATCCTTTGGACATTTTCCCTGGGAAAGAAAACTCAGCAGTCCAGGTTCCTGATGTCAGTTTGTAGGGCTCCCTTGGGTGTATCAGGGCAGCACAAGTTTGAGGTGGGGACAACTTCGGTGTGGGGTCCATCCTTCGATATAAGGATTTTTTGCAGTCAGGGCCAGGGGCCCCTGGGCACATCCTTTTTCCATTTTCCCTGGGAAAGAAAACTCAGCAGTCCAGGTTCCTGATGTCAGTTTGTAGGGCTCCCTTGGGTCTATCAGGGCCGCACAAGTTTGAGGTGGGGACAATTTCGGTGTGGGGTCCATCCTTCGATATAAGGATTTTTTGCAGTGAGGCCCCTGCCCAGGGCCAGGGGCCCCTGGGCACATCCTTTTTCCATTTTCCCTGGGAAAGAAAACTCAGCAGTCCAGGTTCCTGATGTCAGTTTGTAGGGCTCCCTTGGGTCTATCAGGGCAGCACAAGTTTGAGGTTGGGACAACTTCGATGTGGGGTCCATCCTTCGATATAAGGATTTTTTGCAGTCAGGGCCAGGGGCCCCTGGGCACATCCTTTGGACATTTTCCCTGGGAAAGAAAACTCAGCAGTCCAGGTTCCTGATGTCAGTTTGTAGGGCTCCCTTGGGTCTATCTGGGCCGCACAAGTTTGAGGTGGGGACAAATTCGGTGTGGGCTCCATCCTTCGATATAAGGATTTTTTGCAGTGATGCCGTAGCCCAGGGCCAGGGGCCCCTGGGCACATCCTTTTTCCATTTTCCCTGGGAAAGAAAACTCAGCAGTCCAGGTTCCTGATGTCAGTTTGTAGGGCTCCCTTGGGTCTATCAGGGCAGCACAAGTTTGAGGTGGGGACAACTTCGGTGTGGGGTCCATCCTTCGATATAAGGATTTTTTGCAGTCAGGGCCAGGGGCCCACGGCCAGGGGCCCCTGGGCACATCCTTTTTCCATTTTCCCTGGGAAAGAAAACTCAGCAGTCCAGGTTCCTGATGTCAGTTTGTAGGGCTCCCTTGGGTCTATCAGGGCAGCACAAGTTTGAGGTGGGGACAAATTCGGTGTGGGCTCCATCCTTCGATATAAGGATTCTTTGCAGTCAGGCCCCAGCCCAGGACCAGGGGGCCCTGGGCACATCCTATTTCCATTTTCCCTGGGAAAGAAAACTCAGCAGTCCAGGTTCCTGATGTCAGTTTGTAGGGCTCCCTTGGGTCTATCAGGGCAGCACAAGTTTGAGGTTGGGACAACATCGATGTGGGGTCCATCCTTCGATATAAGGATTTTTTGCAGTCAGGGCCAGGGGCCCCTGGGCACATCCTTTTTCCATTTTCCCTGGGAAAAAAAACTCAGCAGTCCAGGTTCCTGATGTCAGTTTGTAGGGCTCCCTTGGGTGTATCAGGGCAGCACAAGTTTGAGGTGGGGACAACTTCGGTGTGGGGTCCATCCTTCGATATAAGGATTCTTTGCAGTCAGGCCCCAGCCCAGGACCAGGGGCCCCTGGGCACATCCTATTTCCATTTTCCCTGGGAAAGAAAACTCAGCAGTCCAGGTTCCTGATGTCAGTTTGTAGGGCTCCCTTGGGTCTATCAGGGCAGTACAAGTTTGAGGTGGGGACAATTTCGGTGTGGGGTCCATCCTTCGATATAAGGATTTTTTGTAGTGAGCCCCAGCCCAGGGCCAGGGGCCCCTGGGCACATCCTTTTTCCATTTTCCCTGGGAAAGAAAACTCAGCAGTCCAGGTTCCTGATGTCAGTTTGTAGGGCTCCCTTGGGTCTATCAGGGCAGCACAATTTTTGGTGGGGACAACTTTGGTCTGGGCTCCATCCTTCGATATAAAGATTCTTTGGGGTCAGGGCCCAGCCCAGGGCCAGGGGCCCCTGGGCACGTCCTTTGGCCATTTTCCCTGGGAAAGAAAACTCAGCAGTCCAGGTTCCTGATGTCAGTTTGTAGGGCTCCCTTGGGTCTATCAGGGCAGCACAAGTTTGAGGTGGGGACAACTTTGGTGTGGGCTCCATCCTTCGATATAAGGATTTTTTGCAGTCAGGGCCAGGGGCCCCTGGGCACATCGTTTTTCCATTTTCCCTGGGAAAGAAAACTCAGCAGTCCAGGTTCCTGATGTCAGTTTGTAGGGCTCCCTTGGGTTTATCAGGGCAGCACAAGTTTGAGGTGGGGACAACTTCGGTGTGGGGTCATCGTTTGATATAAGGTTTTTTTGTAGTGATGGCTCAGCCCAGGGCCAGGGGCCCCTGGGCACATCGTTTTTCCATTTTCCCTGGGAAAGAAAACTCAGCAGTCCAGGTTCCTGATGTCAGTTTGTAGGGCTCACTTGGGTCTATCAGGGCAGCACAATTTTGAGTTTGGGACAACTTCGATGTGGGGTCCATCCTTCGATATAAGGATTTTTTGCAGTCAGGGCCAGGGGCCCCTGGGCACATCCTTTTTCCATTTTCCCTGGGAAAGAAAACTCAGCAGTCCAGGTTCCTGATGTCAGTTTGTAGGGCTCCCTTGGGTCTATCAGGGCAGCACAAGTTTGATGTGGGGACAAATTCGGTGTGGGCTCCATCCTTCGATATAAGGATTTTTTGTAGTGAGGGCCCTGTCCAGGGCCAGGGGCCCCTGGGCACATCCTTTTTCCATTTTCCCTGGGAAAGAAAACTCAGCAGTCCAGGTTCCTGATGTCAGTTTGTAGGGCTCCCTTGGGTCTATCAGGGCAGCACAAGTTTGAGGTGGGGACAACTTCGGTGTGGGGTCCATCCTTCGATATAAGGATTTTTTGCAGTGAGGCCCCTGCCCAGGGCCAGGGGCCCCTGGGCACATCCTTTTTCCATTTTCCCTGGGAAAGGAGACTCAGCAGTCCAGGTTCCTGATGTCAGTTTGTAGGGCTCCCTTGGGTCTATCAGGGCAGCACAAGTTTGAGGTTGGGACTACTTCGATGTGGGGTCCATCCTTCGATATAAGGATTTTTTGTAGTCAGGGCCAGGGGCCCCTGGGCACATCCTTTTTCCATTTTCCCTGGGAAAGAAAACTCAGCAGTCCAGGTTCCTGATGTCAGTTTGTAGGGCTCCCTTGGGTCTATCAGGGCAGCACAAGTTTGAGGTGGGGATAAATTCGGTGTGGGCTCCATCCTTCGATATAAGGAGTTTTTGCAGTGATGCCGTAGCCCAGGGCCAGGGGCCCCTGGGCACATCCTTTTTCCATTTTCCCTGGGAAAGAAAACTCAGCAGTCCAGGTTCCTGATGTCAGTTTGTAGGGCTCCCTTGGGTCTATCAGGGCAGCACAAGTTTGAGGTGGGGACAACTTCAGTGTGGGCTCCATCCTTTGATATAAGGTTTTTTTGTAGTGATGGCTCAGCCCAGGGCCAGGGGCCCCTGGGCACATCGTTTTTCCATTTTCCCTGGGAAAGAAAACTCAGCAGTCCAGGTTCCTGATGTCAGTTTGTAGGGCTCCCTTGGGTCTATCAGGGCAGCACAAGTTTGAGGTGGGGACAACTTCGGTGTGGGGTCCATCCTTCAATATAAGGATTTTTGTAGTGAGGCCCCAACCCAGGGCCAGGGGCTTCTGGGCACATCCTTTTTCCATTTTCCCTGGGAAAGAAAACTCAGCAGTCCAGGTTCCTGATGTCAGTTTGTAGGGCTCCCTTGGGTCTATCAGGGCAGCACAAGTTTGAGGTGGGGACAACTTCGGTGTGGGGTCCATCCTTCGATATAAGGATTTTTTGCAGTCAGGGCCAGGGGCCCCTGGGCACATCCTATTTCCATTTTCCCTGGGAAAGAAAACTCAGCAGTCCAGGTTCCTGATGTCAGTTTGTAGGGCTCCCTTGGGTCTATCAGGGCAGCACAAGTTTGAGGTTGGGACAACTTCGATGTGGGGTCCATCCTTCGATATAAGGATTTTTTGCAGTCAGGGCCAGGGTCCCCTGGGCACATCCTTTTTCCATTTTCCCTGGGAAAGAAAACTCAGCAGTCCAGGTTCCTGATGTCAGTTTGTAGGGCTCCCTTGGGTCTATCAGGGCAGCACAAGTTTGAGGTGGGGACAACTTCGGTGTGGGGTCATCGTTTGATATAAGGTTTTTTTGTAGTGATGGCTCAGCCCAGGGCCAGGGGCCCCTGGGCACATCGTTTTTCCATTTTCCCAGGGAAAGAAAACTCAGCAGTCCAGGTTCCTGATGTCAGTTTGTAGGGCTCACTTGGGTCTATCAGGGCAGCACAAGTTTGAGTTTGGGACAACTTCGATGTGGGGTCCATCCTTCGATATAAGGATTTTTTGCAGTCAGGGCCAGGGGCCCCTGGGCACATCCTTTTTCCATTTTCCCTGGGAAAGAAAACTCAGCAGTCCAGGTTCCTGATGTCAGTTTGTAGGGCTCCCTTGGGTCTATCAGGGCAGCACAAGTTTGAGGTGGGCACAACTTCGGTGTGGGGTCCATCCTTCGATATAAGGATTTTTTGCAGTGAGGCCCCTGCCCAGGGCCAGGGGCCCCTGGGCACATCCTTTTTCCATTTTCCCTGGGAAAGGAGACTCAGCAGTCCAGGTTCCTGATGTCAGTTTGTAGGGCTCCCTTGGGTCTATCAGGGCAGCACAAGTTTGAGGTTGGGACTACTTCGGTGTGGGGTCCATCCTTCGATATAAGGATTTTTTGTAGTCAGGGCCAGGGGCCCCTGGGCACATCCTTTTTCCATTTTCCCTGGGAAAGAAAACTCAGCAGTCCAGGTTCCTGATGTCAGTTTGTAGGGCTCCCTTGGGTCTATCAGGGCAGCACAAGTTTGAGGTGGGGACAAATTCGGTGTGGGCTCCATCCTTCGATAAAAGGAGTTTTTGCAGTGATGCCGTAGCCCAGGGCCAGGGGCCCCTGGGCACATCCTTTGGCCATTTTCCCTGGGAAAGAAAACTCAGCAGTCCAGGTTCCTGATGTCAGTTTGTAGGGCTCCCTTGGGTCTATCAGGGCAGCACAAGTTTGAGGTGGGGACAACTTCAGTGTGGGCTCCATCCTTCGATATAAGGTTTTTTTGTAGTGATGGCTCAGCCCAGGGCCAGGGGCCCCTGGGCACATCGTTTTTCCATTTTCCCTGGGAAAGAAAACTCAGCAGTCCAGGTTCCTGATGTCAGTTTGTAGGGCTCCCTTGGGTCTATCAGGGCAGCACAAGTTTGAGGTGGGGACAACTTCGGTGTGGGGTCCATCCTTCAATATAAGGATTTTTTGCAGTCAGGGCCAGGGGCCCAGGGCCAGGGGCTCCTGGGCACATCCTTTTTCCATTTTCCCTGGGAAAGAAAACTCAGCAGTCGAGGTTCCTGATGTCAGTTTGTAGGGCTCCCTTGGGTGTATCAGGGCAGCACAAGTTTGAGGTGGGGACAACTTCGGTGTGGGGTCCATCCTTCGATATAAGGATTTTTTGCAGTCAGGGCCAGGGGCCCCTGGGCACAACCTTTTTCCATTTTCCCTGGGAAAGAAAACTCAGCAGTCCAGGTTCCTGATGTCAGTTTGTAGGGCTCCCTTGGGTCTATCAGGGCAGCACAAGTTTGAGGTGGGGACAACTTCGGTGTGGGGTCCATCCTTCGATATAAGGAGTTTTTGCAGTCAGGGCCAGAGGCCCCTGGGCACATCCTTTGGACATTTTCCCTGGGAAAGAAAACTCAGCAGTCCAGGTTCCTGATGTCAGTTTGTAGGGCTCCCTTGGGTCTATCAGGGCAGCACAAGTTTGAGGTGGGGACAACTTCGGTGTGGGGTCCATCCTTCGATATAAGGATTTTTTGCAGTGAGGCCCCTGCCCAGGACCAGGGGCCCCTGGGCACATCCTTTTTCCATTTTCCCTGGGAAAGAAAACTCAGCAGTCCAAGTTCCTGATGTCAGTTTGTAGGGCTCCCTTGGGTGTATCAGGGCAGCACAGCTTTGAGGTGGGTATAAATTCGGTGTGGGCTCCATCCTTCGATATAAGGATTTTTTGCAGTCAGGGCCAGGGGCCCCTGGGCACATCCTTTTTCCATTTTCCCTGGGAAAGAAAACTCAGCAGTCCAGGTTCCTGATGTCAGTTTGTAGGGCTCCCTTGGGTCTATCAGGGCAGCACAAGTTTGACGTGGGGACAATTTCGGTGTGGGGTCCATCCTTCGATATAAGGATTTTTTGTAGTGAGGGCCCTGTCCAGGGCCAGGGGCCCCTGGGCACATCCTTTTTCCATTTTCCCTGGGAAAGAAAACTCAGCAGTCCAGGTTCCTCATGTCAGTTTGTAGGGCTCCCTTGGGTCTATCAGGGCAGCACAAGTTTGAGGTGGGGACAACTTCGGTGTGGGGTCCATCCTTCGATATAAGGATTTTTTGCAGTCAGGGCCAGGGGCCCAGGGCCAGGGGCTCCTGGGCACATCCTTTTTCCATTTTCCCTGGGAAAGAAAACTCAGCAGTCGAGGTTCCTGATGTCAGTTTGTAGGGCTCCCTTGGGTGTATCAGGGCAGCACAAGTTTGAGGTGGGGACAACTTCGGTGTGGGCTCCATCCTTCGATATAAGGATTTTTTGCAGTCAGGGCCAGGGGCCCCTGGGCACATCCTTTGGACATTTTCCCTGGGAAAGAAAACTCAGCAGTCCAGGTTCCTGATGTCATTTTGTAGGGCTCCCTTGGGTCTATCAGGGCAGCACAAGTTTGAGGTGGGGACAACTTCGGTGTGGGGTCCATCCTTCGATATAAGGATTTTTTGCAGTCAGGGCCAGGGGCCCAGGGCCAGGGGCTCCTGGGCACATCCTTTTTCCATTTTCCCTGGGAAAGAAAACTCAGCAGTCCAGGTTCCTGATGTCAGTTTGTAGGGCTCCCTTGGGTCTATCAGGGCAGCACAAGTTTGAGGTGGGGACAAATTCGGTGTGGGCTCCATCCTTCGATATAAGGATTTTTTACAGTCAGGGCCAGGGGCCCCTGGGCACATCCTTTGGCCATTTTCCCTGGGAAAGAAAACTCAGCAGTCCAGGTTCCTGATGTCAGTTTGTAGGGCTCCCTTGGGTCTATCAGGGCCGCACAAGTTTGAGGTGGGGACAATTTCGGTGTGGGTCCATCCTTCGATATAAGGATTTTTTGCAGTGAGGCCCCTGCCCAGGGCCAGGGGCTCCTGGGCACATCCTTTTTCCATTTTCCCTGGGAAAGAAAACTCAGCAGTCCAGGTTCCTGATGTCAGTTTGTAGGGCTCCCTTGGGTGTATCAGGGCAGCACAAGTTTGAGGTGGGGACAACTTCGGTGTGGGGTCCATCCTTCGATATAAGGATTTTTTGCAGTCAGGGCCAGGGGCCCCTGGGCACAACCTTTTTCCATTTTCCCTGGGAAAGAAAACTCAGCAGTCCAGGTTCCTGATGTCATTTTGTAGGGCTCCCTTGGGTCTATCAGGGCAGCACAAGTTTGAGGTGGGGACAACTTCGGTGTGGGTTCCATCCTTCGATATAAGGAGTTTTTGCAGTCAGGGCCAGGGGCCCCTGGGCACATCCTTTGGACATTTTCCCTGGGAAAGAAAACTCAGCAGTCCAGGTTCCTGATGTCAGTTTGTAGGGCTCCCTTGGGTCTATCAGGGCAGCACAAGTTTGAGGTGGGGACAACTTCGGTGTGGGGTCCATCCTTCGATATAAGGATTTTTTGCAGTGAGGCCCCTGCCCAGGACCAGGGGCCCCTGGGCACATCCTTTTTCCATTTTCCCTGGGAAAGAAAACTCAGCAGTCCAAGTTCCTGATGTCAGTTTGTAGGGCTCCCTTGGGTGTATCAGGGCAGCACAGCTTTGAGGTGGGTATAAATTCGGTGTGGGCTCCATCCTTCGATATAAGGATTTTTTGCAGTCAGGGCCAGGGGCCCCTGGGCACATCCTTTTTCCATTTTCCCTGGGAAAGAAAACTCAGCAGTCCAGGTTCCTGATGTCAGTTTGTAGGGCTCCCTTGGGTCTATCAGGGCAGCACAAGTTTGACGTGGGGACAATTTCGGTGTGGGGTCCATCCTTCGATATAAGGATTTTTTGTAGTGAGGGCCCTGTCCAGGGCCAGGGGCCCCTGGGCACATCCTTTTTCCATTTTCCCTGGGAAAGAAAACTCAGCAGTCCAGGTTCCTCATGTCAGTTTGTAGGGCTCCCTTGGGTCTATCAGGGCAGCACAAGTTTGAGGTGGGGACAACTTCGGTGTGGGGTCCATCCTTCGATATAAGGATTTTTTGCAGTCAGGGCCAGGGGCCCAGGGCCAGGGGCTCCTGGGCACATCCTTTTTCCATTTTCCCTGGGAAAGAAAACTCAGCAGTCGAGGTTCCTGATGTCAGTTTGTAGGGCTCCCTTGGGTGTATCAGGGCAGCACAAGTTTGAGGTGGGGACAACTTCGGTGTGGGCTCCATCCTTCGATATAAGGATTTTTTGCAGTCAGGGCCAGGGGCCCCTGGGCACATCCTTTGGACATTTTCCCTGGGAAAGAAAACTCAGCAGTCCAGGTTCCTGATGTCATTTTGTAGGGCTCCCTTGGGTCTATCAGGGCAGCACAAGTTTGAGGTGGGGACAACTTCGGTGTGGGCTCCATCCTTCGATATAAGGATTTTTTGCAGTCAGGGCCAGGGGCCCAGGGCCAGGGGCTCCTGGGCACATCCTTTTTCCATTTTCCCTGGGAAAGAAAACTCAGCAGTCCAGGTTCCTGATGTCAGTTTGTAGGGCTCCCTTGGGTCTATCAGGGCAGCACAAGTTTGAGGTGGGGACAAATTCGGTGTGGGCTCCATCCTTCGATATAAGGATTTTTTACAGTCAGGGCCAGGGGCCCCTGGGCACATCCTTTGGCCATTTTCCCTGGGAAAGAAAACTCAGCAGTCCAGGTTCCTGATGTCAGTTTGTAGGGCTCCCTTGGGTCTATCAGGGCCGCACAAGTTTGAGGTGGGGACAATTTCGGTGTGGGGTCCATCCTTCGATATAAGGATTTTTTGCAGTGAGGCCCCTGCCCAGGGCCAGGGGCCGCTGGGCACATCCTTTTTCCATTTTCCCTGGGAAAGAAAACTCAGCAGTCCAGGTTCCTGATGTCAGTTTGTAGGGCTCCCTTGGGTCTATCAGGGCAGCACAAGTTTGAGGTTGGGACAACTTCGATGTGGGGTCCATCCTTCGATATAAGGATTTTTTGCAGTCAGGGCCAGGGGCCCCTGGGCACATCCTTTTTCCATTTTCCCTGGGAAAGAAAACTCAGCAGTCCAGGTTCCTGATGTCAGATTGTAGGGCTCCCTTGGGTCTATCAGGGCAGCACAAGTTTGAGGTGGGGACAAATTCGGTGTGGGCTCCATCCTTCGATATAAGGTTTTTTTGTAGTGATGGCTCAGCCCAGGGCCAGGGGCCCCTGGGCACATCGTTTTTCCATTTTCCCTGGGAAAGAAAACTCAGCAGTCCAGGTTCCTGATGTCAGTTTGTAGGGCTCACTTGGGTCTATCAGGGCAGCACAAGTTTGAGTTTGGGACAACTTCGATGTGGGGTCCATCCTTTGATATAAGGATTTTTTGCAGTCAGGGCCAGGGGCCCCTGGGCACATCCTTTTTCCATTTTCCCTGGGAAAGAAAACTCAGCAGTCCAGGTTCCTGATGTCAGTTTGTAGGGCTCCCTTGGGTCTATCAGGGCAGCACAAGTTTGAGGTGGGGACAAATTCGGTGTGGGCTCCATCCTTCGTTATAAGGATTTTTTGTAGTGATGGCTCAGCCCACGGCCAGGGAACCCTGGGCACATCCTATTTCCATTTTCCCTGGGAAAGAAAACTCAGCAGTCCAGGTTCCTCATGTCAGTTTGTAGGGCTCCCTTGGGTCTATCAGGGCAGCACAAGTTTGAGGTAGGGACAACTTCGGTGTGGGGTCCATCCTTCGATATAAGGATTTTTTGCAGTCAGGGCCAGGGGCCGAGGGCCAGGGGCTCCTGGGCACATCCTTTTTCCATTTTCCCTGGGAAAGAAAACTCAGCAGTCGAGGTTCCTGATGTCAGTTTGTAGGGCTCCCTTGGGTGTATCAGGGCAGCACAAGTTTGAGGTGGGGACAACTTCGGTGTGGGCTCCATCCTTCGATATAAGGATTTTTTGCAATCAGGGCCAGGGGCCCCTGGGCACATCCTTTGGACATTTTCCCTGGGAAAGAAAACTCAGCAGTCCAGGTTCCTGATGTCAGTTTGTAGGGCTCCCTTGGGTGTATCAGGGCAGCACAAGTTTGAGGTGGGGACAAATTCGGTGTGGGCTCCATCCTTCGATATAAGGATTTTTTGTAGTGAGGGCCCTGTCCAGGGCCAGGGGCCCCTGGGCACATCCTTTTTCCATTTTCCCTGGGAAAGAAAACTCAGCAGTCCAGGTTCCTGATGTCAGTTTGTAGGGCTCCCTTGGGTCTATCAGGGCAGCACAAGTTTGAGGTGGGGACAACTTCGGTGTGGGGTCCATCCTTCGATATAAGGAGTTTTTGTAGTCAGGGCCAGGGGCCCCTGGGCACATCCTTTGGACATTTTCCTTGGGAAAGAAAACTCAGCAGTCCAGGTTCCTGATGTCAGTTTGTAGGGCTCCCTTGGGTCTATCTGGGCCGCACAAGTTTGAGGTGGGGACAACTTCGCTGTGGGGTCCATCCTTCGATATAAGGATTTTTTGCAGTCAGGGCCAGGGGCCCCTGGGCACATCCTTTTTCCATTTTCCCTGGGAAAGAAAACTCAGCAGTCCAGGTTCCTGATGTCAGTTTGTAGGGCTCCCTTGGGTCTATCAGGGCAGCACAAGTTTGAGGTGGGGACAACTTCGGTGTGAGGTGCATCCTTCGATATAAGGATTTTTTGCAGTGAGGCCCCTGCCCAGGTCCAGGGGCCCCTGGGCACATCCTTTTTCCATTTTCCCTGGGAAAGAAAACTCAGCAGTCCAAGTTCCTGATGTCAGTTTGTAGGGCTCCCTTGGGTGTATCAGGGCAGCACAGCTTTGAGGTGGGTATAAATTCGGTGTGGGCTCCATCCTTCGATATAAGGATTTTTTGCAGTCAGGGCCAGGGGCCCCTGGGCACATCCTTTTTCCATTTTCCCTGGGAAAGAAAACTCAGCAGTCCAGGTTCCTGATGTCAGTTTGTAGGGCTCCCTTGGGTCTATCTGGGCCGCACAAGTTTGAGGTGGGGACAACTTCGCTGTGGGCTCCATCCTTCGATATAAGGATTTTTTGCAGTCAGGACCAGGGGCCCCTGGGCACATCCTTTTTCCATTTTCCCTGGGAAAGAAAACTCAGCAGTCCAGGTTCCTGATGTCATTTTGTAGGGCTCCCTTGGGTCTATCAGGGCAGCACAAGTTTGACGTGGGGACAATTTCGGTGTGAGGTCCATCCTTCGATATAAGGATTTTTTGTAGTGAGGGCCCTGTCCAGGGTCAGGGGCCCCTGGGCACATCCTTTTTCCATTTTCCCTGGGAAAGAAAACTCAGCAGTCCAGGTTCCTGATGTCAGTTTGTAGGGCTCCCTTGGGTCTATCAGGGCAGCACAAGTCTGAGGTGGCGACAACTTCGGTGTGGGGTCCATCCTTCGATATAAGGATTTTTTGCAGTCAGGGCCAGGGGCCCCCAGGAACATCCTTTGGCCATTTTCCCTGGGAAAGAAAACTCCGCAGTCCAGGTTGCTGATGTCAGTTTGTAGGGCTCCTTTGGGTGTATCAGGGCAGCACCAATTTTGAGGTGGGGACAACTTCGGTGTGGGCTCCATCCTTCGATATAAGGATTCTTTGCAGTCAGGGCCAGGGGCCCCTGGGCACATCCTTTTTCCATTTTCCCTGGGAAAGAAAACTCAGCAGTCCAGGTTCCTGATGTCAGTTTGTAGGGCTCCCTTGGGTCTATCAGGGCAGCACAAGTTTGAGGTGGGGACAACTTCGGTGTGGGGTCATCGTTTGATATAAGGTTTTTTTTGTAGTGATGGCTCAGCCCACGGCCAGGGAACCCTGGGCACATCCTTTTTCCATTTTCCCTGGGAAAGAAAACTCAGCAGTCCAGGTTCCTCATGTCAGTTTGTAGGGCTCCCTTGGGTCTATCAGGGCAGCACAAGTTTGAGGTGGGGACAACTTCGGTGTGGGGTCCATCCTTCGATATAAGGATTTTTTGCAGTCAGGGCCAGGGGCCCAGGGCCAGGGGCTCCTGGGCACATCCTTTTTCCATTTTCCCTGGGAAAGAAAACTCAGCAGTCCAGGTTCCTGATGTCAGTTTGTAGGGCTCCCTTGGGTCTATCAGGGCAGCACAAGTTTGAGGTGGGGACAAATTCGGTGTGGGCTCCATCCTTCGATATAAGGATTTTTTACAGTCAGGGCCAGGGGCCCCTGGGCACATCCTTTGGCCATTTTCCCTGGGAAAGAAAACTCAGCTGTCCAGGTTCCTGATGTCAGTTTGTAGGGCTCCCTTGGGTCTATCAGGGCCGCACAAGTTTGAGGTGGGGACAATTTCGGTGTGGGGTCCATCCTTTGATATAAGGATTTTTTGCAGTGAGGCCCCTGCCCAGGGCCAGGGGCCCCTGGGCACATCCTTTTTCCATTTTCCCTGGGAAAGAAAACTCAGCAGTCCAGGTTCCTGATGTCAGTTTGTAGGGCTCCCTTGGGTCTATCAGGGCAGCACAAGTTTGAGGTTGGGACAACTTCGATGTGGGCTCCATCCTTCGATATAAGGATTTTTTGCAGTCAGGGCCAGGGGCCCCTGGGCACAACCTTTTTCCATTTTCCCTGGGAAAGAAAACTCAGCAGTCCAGGTTCCTGATGTCAGTTTGTAGGGCTCCCTTGGGTCTATCTGGGCCGCACAAGTTTGAGGTGGGGACAACTTCGCTGTGGGCTCCATCCTTCGATATAAGGATTTTTTGCAGTCAGGGCCAGGGGCCCCTGGGCACATCCTTTTTCCATTTTCCCTGGGAAAGAAAACTCAGCAGTCCAGGTTCCTGATGTCAGTTTGTAGGGCTCCCTTGGGTCTATCAGGGCAGCACAAGTTTGAGGTGGGGACAACTTCGGTGTGGGGTCCATCCTTCGATATAAGGATTTTTTGCAGTCAGGGGCAGGGGCCCCGGGCACATCCTTTTTCCATTTTCCCTGGGAAAGAAAACTCAGCAGTCCAGGTTCCTGATGTCAGTTTGTAGGGCTCCCTTGGGTCTATCAGGGCAGCACAAGTTTGAGGTGGGGACATCTTCGGTGTGGGGTCCATCCTTCGATATAAGGATTCTTTGCAGTCAGGGCCAGGAGCCTCTGGGCACATCCTTTTTCCATTTTCCCTGGGAAAGAAAACTCAGCAGTCCAGGTTGCTGATGTCAGTTTGTAGGGCTCCCTTGGGTGTATCAGGGCAGCACAAGTTTGAGGTGGGGACAACTTCGGTGTGGGGTCCATCCTTCGATATAAGGATTTTTTGCAGTCATGGCCAGGGGCCCCCGGGCACATCCTTTTTCCATTTTCCCTGGGAAAGAAAACTCAGCAGTCCAGGTTCCTGATGTCAGTTTGTAGGGCTGCCTTGGGTCTATCAGGGCAGCACAAGTTTGAGGTGGGGACAACTTCGGTGTGGGGTCCATCCTTCGATATAAGGATTTTTTGCAGTCAGGGCCAGGGGCCCCTGGGCACATCCGTTTTCCATTTTCCCTGGGAAAGAAAACTTAGCAGTCCAGGTTCCGGATGTCAGTTTGTGGGGCTCCCTTGGGTCTATCAGGGCAGCACAAGTTTGAGGTGGGGACAACTTCGGTGTGGGGTCCATCCTTCGATATAAGGATTTTTTGCAGTCAGGGCCAGGGGCCCCTGGGCACATCCTTTTTCCATTTTCCCTGGGAAAGAAAACTCAGCAGTCCAGGTTCCTGATGTCAGTTTGTAGGGCTCCCTTGGGTCTATCTGGGCCGCACAAGTTTGAGGTGGGGACAACTTCGCTGTGGGCTCCATCCTTCGATATAAGGATTTTTTGCAGTCAGGGCCAGGGGCCCCTGGGCACATCCTTTTTCCATTTTCCCTGGGAAAGAAAACTCAGCAGTCCAGGTTCCTGATGTCAGTTTGTAGGGCTCCCTTGGGTCTATCAGGGCAGCACAAGTTTGAGGTGGGGACAACTTTGGTGTGGGGTCCATCCTTCGATATAAGGATTTTTTGCAGTGAGGCCCCTGCCCAGGACCAGGGGCCCCTGGGCACATCCTTTTTCCATTTTCCCTGGGAAAGAAAACTCAGCAGTCCAAGTTCCTGATGTCAGTTTGTAGGGCTCCCTTGGGTGTATCAGGGCAGCACAGCTTTGAGGTGGGGATAAATTCGGTGTGGGCTCCATCCTTCGATATAAGGATTTTTTGCAGTCAGGGCCAGGGGCCCCTGGGCACATCCTTTTTCCATTTTCCCTGGGAAAGAAAACTCAGCAGTCCAGGTTCCTGATGTCAGTTTGTAGGGCTCCCTTGGGTCTATCAGGGCAGCACAAGTTTGACGTGGGGACAATTTCGGTGTGAGGTCCATCCTTCGATATAAGGATTTTTTGTAGTGAGGGCCCTGTCCAGGGTCAGGGGCCCCTGGGCACATCCTTTTTCCATTTTCCCTGGGAAAGAAAACTCAGCAGTCCAGGTTCCTGATGTCAGTTTGTAGGGCTCCCTTGGGTCTATCAGGGCAGCACAAGTTTGAGGTGGCGACAACTTCGGTGTGGGGTCCATCCTTCGATATAAGGATTTTTTGCAGTCAGGGCCAGGGGCCCCCAGGAACATCCTTTGGCCATTTTCCCTGGGAAAGAAAACTCCGCAGTCCAGGTTGCTGATGTCAGTTTGTAGGGCTCCTTTGGGTGTATCAGGGCAGCACCAATTTTGAGGTGGGGACAACTTCGGTGTGGGCTCCATCCTTCGATATAAGGATTCTTTGCAGTCAGGGCCAGGGGCCCCTGGGCACATCCTTTTTCCATTTTCCCTGGGAAAGAAAACTCAGCAGTCCAGGTTCCTGATGTCAGTTTGTAGGGCTCCCTTGGGTCTATCAGGGCAGCACAAGTTTGAGGTGGGGACAACTTCGGTGTGGGGTCATCGTTTGATATAAGGTTTTTTTGTAGTGATGGCTCAGCCCACGGCCAGGGAACCCTGGGCACATCCTTTTTCCATTTTCCCTGGGTAAGAAAACTCAGCAGTCCAGGTTCCTCATGTCAGTTTGTAGGGCTCCCTTGGGTCTATCAGGGCAGCACAAGTTTGAGGTGGGGACAACTTCGGTGTGGGGTCCATCCTTCGATATAAGGATTTTTTGCAGTCAGGGCCAGGGGCCCAGGGCCAGGGGCTCCTGGGCACATCCTTTTTCCATTTTCCCTGGGAAAGAAAACTCAGCAGTCGAGGTTCCTGATGTCAGTTTGTAGGGCTCCCTTGGGTGTATCAGGGCAGCACAAGTTTGAGGTGGGGACAACTTCGGTGTGGGCCCCATCCTTCGATATACGGATTTTTTGCAGTCAGGGCCAGGGGCCCCTGGGCACATCCTTTGGACATTTTCCCTGGGAAAGAAAACTCAGCAGTCCAGGTTCCTGATGTCAGTTTGTAGGGCTCCCTTGGGTGTATCAGGGCAGCACAAGTTTGAGGTGGGGACAACTTCGGTGTGGGGTCCATCCTTCGATATAAGGATTTTTTGCAGTCAGGGCCAGGGGCCCCTGGGCACATCCTTTTTCCATTTTCCCTGGGAAAGAAAACTCAGCAGTCCAGGTTCCTGATGTCAGTTTGTAGGGCTCCCTTGGGTCTATCAGGGCAGCACAAGTTTGAGGTGGGGACAAATTCGGTGTGGGCTCCATCCTTCGATATAAGGATTTTTTACAGTCAGGGCCAGGGGCCCCTGGGCACATCCTTTGGCCATTTTCCCTGGGAAAGAAAACTCAGCTGTCCAGGTTCCTGATGTCAGTTTGTAGGGCTCCCTTGGGTCTATCAGGGCCGCACAAGTTTGAGGTGGGGACAATTTCGGTGTGGGGTCCATCCTTTGATATAAGGATTTTTTGCAGTGAGGCCCCTGCCCAGGGCCAGGGGCCCCTGGGCACATCCTTTTTCCATTTTCCCTGGGAAAGAAAACTCAGCAGTCCAGGTTCCTGATGTCAGTTTGTAGGGCTCCCTTGGGTCTATCAGGGCAGCACAAGTTTGAGGTTGGGACAACTTCGATGTGGGCTCCATCCTTCGATATAAGGATTTTTTGCAGTCAGGGCCAGGGGCCCCTGGGCACAACCTTTTTCCATTTTCCCTGGGAAAGAAAACTCAGCAGTCCAGGTTCCTGATGTCAGTTTGTAGGGCTCCCTTGGGTCTATCTGGGCCGCACAAGTTTGAGGTGGGGACAACTTCGCTGTGGGCTCCATCCTTCGATATAAGGATTTTTTGCAGTCAGGGCCAGGGGCCCCTGGGCACATCCTTTTTCCATTTTCCCTGGGAAAGAAAACTCAGCAGTCCAGGTTCCTGATGTCAGTTTGTAGGGCTCCCTTGGGTCTATCAGGGCAGCACAAGTTTGAGGTGGGGACAACTTCGGTGTGGGGTCCATCCTTCGATATAAGGATTTTTTGCAGTCAGGGGCAGGGGCCCCGGGCACATCCTTTTTCCATTTTCCCTGGGAAAGAAAACTCAGCAGTCCAGGTTCCTGATGTCAGTTTGTAGGGCTCCCTTGGGTCTATCAGGGCAGCACAAGTTTGAGGTGGGGACATCTTCGGTGTGGGGTCCATCCTTCGATATAAGGATTCTTTGCAGTCAGGGCCAGGAGCCTCTGGGCACATCCTTTTTCCATTTTCCCTGGGAAAGAAAACTCAGCAGTCCAGGTTGCTGATGTCAGTTTGTAGGGCTCCCTTGGGTGTATCAGGGCAGCACAAGTTTGAGGTGGGGACAACTTCGGTGTGGGGTCCATCCTTCGATATAAGGATTTTTTGCAGTCATGGCCAGGGGCCCCCGGGCACATCCTTTTTCCATTTTCCCTGGGAAAGAAAACTCAGCAGTCCAGGTTCCTGATGTCAGTTTGTAGGGCTCCCTTGGGTCTATCAGGGCAGCACAAGTTTGAGGTTGGGACAACTTCGATGTGGGCTCCATCCTTCGATATAAGGATTTTTTGCAGTCAGGGCCAGGGGCCCCTGGGCACAACCTTTTTCCATTTTCCCTGGGAAAGAAAACTCAGCAGTCCAGGTTCCTGATGTCAGTTTGTAGGGCTCCCTTGGGTCTATCTGGGCCGCACAAGTTTGAGGTGGGGACAACTTCGGTGTGGGGTCCATCCTTCGATATAAGGATTTTTTGCAGTCAGGGCCAGGGGCCCCTGGGCACATCCTTTTTCCATTTTCCCTGGGAAAGAAAACTCAGCAGTCCAGGTTCCTGATGTCAGTTTGTAGGGCTCCCTTGGGTCTATCAGGGCAGCACAAGTTTGAGGTGGGGACAACTTCGGTGTGGGGTCCATCCTTCGATATAAGGATTTTTTGCAGTGAGGCCCCTGCCCAGGACCAGGGGCCCCTGGGCACATCCTTTTTCCATTTTCCCTGGGAAAGAAAACTCAGCAGTCCAGGTTCCTGATGTTAGTTTGTAGGGCTCCCTTGGGTCTATCAGGGCAGCACAAGTTTGACGTGGGGACAATTTCGGTGTGAGGTCCATCCTTCGATATAAGGATTTTTTGTAGTAAGGGCCCTGTCCAGGGTCAGGGGCCCCTGGGCACATCCTTTTTCCATTTTCCCTGGGAAAGAAAACTCAGCAGTCCAGGTTCCTGATGTCAGTTTGTAGGGCTCCCTTGGGTCTATCAGGGCAGCACAAGTTTGAGGTGGGGACAACTTCGGTGTGGGGTCCATCCTTCGATATAAGGATTTTTTGCAGTCAGGGCCAGGGGCCCCCAGGAACATCCTTTGGCCATTTTACCTGGGAAAGAACACTCCGCAGTCCAGGTTGCTGATGTCAGTTTGTAGGGCTCCTTTGGGTGTATCAGGGCCGCACAATTTTGAGGTGGGGACAACTTCGGTGTGGGCTCCATCGTTCGATATAAGGATTCTTTGCAGTCAGGGCCAGGGGCCCCTGGGCACATCCTTTTTCCATTTTCCCTGGGAAAGAAAACTCAGCAGTCCAGGTTCCTGATGTCAGTTTGTAGGGCTCCCTTGGGTCTATCAGGGCAGCACAAGTTTGAGGTGGGGACAACTTCGGTGTGGGGTCATCGTTTGATATAAGGTTTTTTTGTAGTGATGGCTTAGCCCACGGCCAGGGAACCCTGGGCACATCCTTTTTCCATTTTCCCTGGGAAAGAAAACTCAGCAGTCCAGGTTCCTGATGTCAGTTTGTAGGGCTCCCTTGGGTCTATCAGGGCAGCACAAGTTTGAGGTGGGCACAACTTCGGTGTGGGGTCCATCCTTCGATATAAGGATTTTTTGCAGTCAGGGCCAGGGGCCCAGGGCCAGGGGCTCCTGGGCACATCCTTTTTCCATTTTCCCTGGGAAAGAAAACTCAGCAGTCCAGGTTCCTGATGTCAGTTTGTAGGGCTCCCTTGGGTGTATCAGGGCAGCACAAGTTTGAGGTGGGGACAACTTCGGTGTGGGGTCCATCCTTCGATATAAGGATTTTTTGCAGTCAGGGCCAGGGGCCCCTGGGCACATCCTTTGGACATTTTCCCTGGGAAAGAAAACTCAGCAGTCCAGGTTCCTGATGTCAGTTTGTAGGGCTCCCTTGGGTCTATCAGGGCAGCACAAGTTTGAGGTGGGGACAACTTCGGTGTGGGGTCCATCCTTCGATATAAGGATTTTTTGCAGTCAGGGCCAGGGGCCCCCGGGCACATCCTTTTTCCATTTTCCCTGGGAAAGTAAACTCAGCAGTCCAGGTTCCTGATGTCACTTTTTAGGGCTCCCTTGGGTCTATCAGGGCAGCACAAGTTTGAGGTGGGGACAACTTCTGTGTGGGGTCCATCCTTCGATATAAGGATTCTTTGCAGTGAGGTCCCTGCCCAAGTCTAGGGGCCCCCGGGCACATCCTTTTTCCATTTTCCCTGGGAAAGAAAACTCAGCAGTCCAGGTTCCTGATGTCAGTTTGTAGGGCTCCCTTGGGTCTATCAGGGCAGCACCAGTTTGAGCTGGGCACAACTTCTGTGTGGGGTCCATCCTTCGATATAAGGATTTTTTGCAGTCAGGGCCAGGGGCCTCTGGGCACATCCTTTTTCCATTTCCCCTGGGAAAGAAAACTCAGCAGTCCAGGTTCCTGATGTCAGTTTGTAGGGCTCCCTTGGGTCTATCAGGGCAGCACAAGTTTGAGGTGGGGACAGCTTCGGTGTGGGGTCCATCCTTCGATATAAGGATTTTTTGCAGTCAGGGCCAGGGCACCTGGGCACATCCTTTTTCCATTTTCCCTGGGAAAGAAAACTCAGCAGTCCAGGTTTCTGATGTCAGTTTGTAGGGCTCCCTTGGGTCTATCAGGGCAGCACAAGTTTGAGGTGGGCACAACTTCGGTGTGGGGTCCATCCTTCGATATAAGGATTTTTTGCAGTCAGGGCCAGGGGCCCAGGGCCAGGGGCCCCCGGGCACATCCTTTTTCCATTTTCCCTGGGAAAGAAAACTCAGCAGTCCAGGTTCCTGATGTCAGTTTGTAGGGCTCCCTTGGGTGTATCAGGGCAGCACAAGTTTGAGGTGGGGACAACTTCGGTGTGGGGTGCATCCTTCGATATAAGGATTTTTTGCAGTGAGGCCCCGGCCCAGGGCCAGGGGCCCCTGGGCATATCCTTTTTCCATTTTCCCTGGGAAAGAAAACTCAGCAGTCCAGGTTCCTGAAGTCAGTTTGTAGGGCTCCCTTGGGTCTATCAGGGCAGCACAAGTTTGAGGTGGGGACAACTTCGGTGTGGGGTCCATCCTTCGATAAAAAGTTTTTTTGCAGTGAGGTGCCTGCCCAGGGCCAGGGGCCCCTGGGCACATCCTTTTTCCATTTTCCCTGGGAATGAAAACTCAGCAGTCCAGGTTCCAGATGTCAGTTTGTAGGGCTCCCTTGGGTCTATCAGGGCAGCACAAGTTTGAGGTGGGGACAACTTCGGTGTGGGGTCCATCCTTCGATATAAGGATTTTTTGCAGTCAGGGCCAGGGGCCTCTGGGCACATCCTTTTTCCATTTTCCCTGGGAAAGAAAACTCAGCAGTCCAGGTTCCTGATGTCAGTTTGTAGGGCTCCCTTGGGTCTATCAGGGCAGCACAAGTTTGAGGTGGGGACAACTTCGGTGTGAGGTGCATCCTTCGATATAAGGATTCTTTGCAATGAGGCCCCTGCCCAGGGCCAGGGGCCCCTGGGCACATCCTTTTTCCATTTTCCCTGGGAAAGAAAACTCAGCAGTCCAGGTTCCTGATGTCAGTTTGTAGGGCTCCCTTGGGTCTATCAGGGCAGCACAAGTTTGAGGTGGGGACAACTTCGGTGTGGGGTCCATCCTTCGATAAAAATTTTTTTTGCAGTGAGGTGCCTGCCCAGGGCCAGGGGCCCCTGAGCACATCCTTTTTCCATTTTCCCTGGGAAAGAAAACTCAGCAGTCCAGGTTCCTGATGTCAGTTTGTAGGGCTCCCTTGGGTCTATCAGGGCAGCACAAGTTTGAGGTGGGGACAACTTCGGTGTGGGGTGCATCCTTCGATATAAGGATTTTTTGCAGTCAGGGGCAGGGGCCCCGGGCACATCCTTTTTCCATTTTCCCTGGGAAAGAAAACTCAGCAGTCCAGGTTCCTGATGTCAGTTTGTAGGGCTCCCTTGGGTCTATCAGGGCAGCACAAGTTTGAGGTGGGGACATCTTCGGTGTGGGGTCCATCCTTCGATATAAGGATTCTTTGCAGTCAGGGCCAGGAGCCTCTGGGCACATCCTTTTTCCATTTTCCCTGGGAAAGAAAACTCAGCAGTCCAGGTTGCTGATGTCAGTTTGTAGGGCTCCCTTGGGTGTATCAGGGCAGCACAAGTTTGAGGTGGGGACAACTTCGGTGTGGGGTCCATCCTTCGATATAAGGATTTTTTGCAGTCACGGCCAGGGGCCCCCGGGCACATCCTTTTTCCATTTTCCCTGGGAAAGAAAACTCAGCAGTCCAGGTTCCTGATGTCAGTTTGTAGGGCTGCCTTGGGTCTATCAGGGCAGCACAAGTTTGAGGTGGGGACAACTTCGGTGTGGGGTCCATCCTTCGATATAAGGATTTTTTGCAGTCATGGCCAGGGGCCCCTGGGCACATCCGTTTTCCATTTTCCCTGGGAAAGAAAACTTAGCAGTCCAGGTTCCGGATGTCAGTTTGTGGGGCTCCCTTGGGTCTATCAGGGCAGCACAAGTTTGAGGTGGGGACAACTTCGGTGTGGGGTCCATCCTTCGATATAAGGATTTTTTGCAGTCAGGGCCAGGGGCCCCTGGGCACATCCTTTGGACATTTTCCCTGGGAAAGAAAACTCAGCAGTCCAGGTTCCTGATGTCAGTTTGTAGGGCTCCCTTGGGTCTATCAGGGCAGCACAAGTTTGAGGTTGGGACAACTTCGGTGTGGGGTCCATCCTTCGATATAAGGATTCTTTGCAGTCAGGGCCAGGGGCCCCTGGGCACAACCTTTTTCCATTTTCCCTGGGAAAGAAAACTCAGCAGTCCAGGTTCCTGATGTCAGTTTGTAGGGCTCCCTTGGGTCTATCAGGGCAGCACAAGTTTGAGGTGGGGACAACTTCGGTGTGGGGTCATCGTTTGATATAAGTTTTTTTTGTAGTGATGGCTTAGCCCACGGCCAGGGAACCCTGGGCACATCCTTTTTCCATTTTCCCTGGGAAAGAAAACTCAGCAGTCCAGGTTCCCCATGTCAGTTTGTAGGGCTCCCTTCGGTCTATCAGGGCAGCACAAGTTTGAGGTGGGGACAACTTCGGTGTGGGGTCCATCCTTCGATATAAGGATTTTTTGCAGTCAGGGCCAGGGGCCAAGGGCCAGGGGCTCCTGGGCACATCCTTTTTCCATTTTCCCTGGGAAAGAAAACTCAGCAGTCCAGGTTCCTGATGTCAGTTTGTAGGGCTCCCTTGGGTGTATCAGGGCAGCACAAGTTTGAGGTGGGGACAACTTTGGTGTGGGGTCCATCCTTCGATATAAGGATTTTTTGCAGTCAGGGCCAGGGGCCCCTGGGCACATCCTTTGGACATTTTCCCTGGGAAAGAAAACTCAGCAGTCCAGGTTCCTGATGTCAGTTTGTAGGGCTCCCTTGGGTGTATCAGGGCAGCACAAGTTTGAGGTGGGGACAACTTCGGTGTGGGGTCCATCCTTCGATATAAGGATTTTTTGCAGTCAGGGCCAGGGGCCCCTGGGCACATCCTTTTTCCATTTTCCCTGGGAAAGAAAACTCAGCAGTCCAGGTTCCTGATGTCAGTTTGTAGGGCTCCCTTGGGTCTATCAGGGCAGCACAAGTTTGAGGTGGGGACAAATTCGGTGTGGGCTCCATCCTTCGATATAAGGATTTTTTACAGTCAGGGCCAGGGGCCCCTGGGCACATCCTTTGGCCATTTTCCCTGGGAAAGAAAACTCAGCAGTCCAGGTTCCTGATGTCAGTTTGTAGGGCTCCCTTGGGTCTATCAGGGCAGCACCAGTTTGAGCTGGGCACAACTTCTGTGTGGGGTCCATCCTTCGATATAAGGATTTTTTGCAGTCAGGGCCAGGGGCCTCTGGGCACATCCTTTTTCCATTTCCCCTGGGAAAGAAAACTCAGCAGTCCAGGTCCCTGATGTCAGTTTGTAGGGCTCCCTTGGGTCTATCAGGGCAGCACAAGTTTGAGGTGGGGACAACTTCGGTGTGGGGTCCATCCTTCGATATAAGGATTTTTTGCAGTCAGGGCCAGGGGCCCCCAGGAACATCCTTTGGCCATTTTACCTGGGAAAGAAAACTCCGCAGTCCAGGTTGCTGATGTCAGTTTGTAGGGCTCCTTTGGGTGTATCAGGGCCGCACAATTTTGAGGTGGGGACAACTTCGGTGTGGGCTCCATCGTTCGATATAAGGATTCTTTGCAGTCAGGGCCAGGGGCCCCTGGGCACAACCTTTTTCCATTTTCCCTGGGAAAGAAAACTCAGCAGTCCAGGTTCCTGATGTCAGTTTGTAGGGCTCCCTTGGGTCTATCAGGGCAGCACAAGTTTGAGGTGGGGACAACTTCGGTGTGGGGTCATCGTTTGATATAAGGTTTTTTTGTAGTGATGGCTTAGCCCACGGCCAGGGAACCCTGGGCACATCCTTTTTCCATTTTCCCTGGGAAAGAAAACTCAGTAGTCCAGGTTCCTGATGTCAGTTTGTAGGGCTCCCTTGGGTCTATCAGGGCAGCACAAGTTTGAGGTGGGGACAACTTCGGTGTGGGGTCCATCCTTCGATATAAGGATTTTTTGCAGTCAGGGCCAGGGGCCAAGGGCCAGGGGCTCCTGGGCACATCCTTTTTCCATTTTCCCTGGGAGAGAAAACTCAGCAGTCCAGGTTCCTGATGTCAGTTTGTAGGGCTCCCTTGGGTGTATCAGGGCAGCACAAGTTTGAGGTGGGGACAACTTCGGTGTGGGCTCCATCCTTCGATATAAGGATTTTTTGCAGTCCGGGCCAGGGGCCCCTGGGCACATCCTTTGGACATTTTCCCTGGGAAAGAAAACTCAGCAGTCCAGGTTCCTGATGTCAGTTTGTAGGGCTCCCTTGGGTCTATCAGGGCAGCACAAGTTTGAGGTGGGGACAACTTCGGTGCGGGGTCCATCCTTCGATATAAGGATTTTTTGCAGTCAGGGCCAGGGGCCCCTGGGCACATCCTTTTTCCATTTTCCCTGGGAAAGAAAACTCAGCAGTCCAGGTTCCTGATGTCAGTTTGTAGGGCTCCCTTGGGTCTATCAGGGCAGCACAAGTTTGAGGTGGGGACAAATTCGGTGTGGGCTCCATCCTTCGATATAAGGATTTTTTACAGTCAGGGCCAGGGGCCCCTGGGCACATCCTTTGGCCATTTTCCCTGGGAAAGAAAACTCAGCAGTCCAGGTTCCTGATGTCAGTTTGTAGGGCTCCCTTGGGTGTATCAGGGCAGCACAAGTTTGAGGTGGGGACAACTTCGGTGTGGGGTCCATCCTTCGATATAAGGATTTTTTGCAGTGAGGCCCCGGCCCAGGGCCAGGGGCCCCTGGGCACATCCTTTTTCCATTTTCCCTGGGAAAGAAAACTCAGCAGTCCAGGTTCCTGATGTCAGTTTGTAGGGCTCCCTTGGGTCTATCAGGGCAGCACCAGTTTGAGCTGGGCACAACTTCTGTGTGGGGTCCATCCTTCGATATAAGGATTTTTTGCAGTCAGGGCCAGGGGCCTCTGGGCACATCCTTTTTCCATTTCCCCTGGGAAAGAAAACTCAGCAGTCCAGGTCCCTGATGTCAGTTTGTAGGGCTCCTTTGGGTGTATCAGGGCAGCACAAGTTTGAGGTGGGGACAGCTTCGGTGTGGGGTCCATCCTTCGATATAAGGATTCTTTGCACTCAGGGCCAGGGGCCCCTGGGAACAACCTTTTTCCATTTTCCCTGGGAAAGAAAACTCAGCAGTCCAGGTTCCTGATGTCAGTTTGTAGGGCTCCCTTGGGTGTATCAGGGCAGCACAAGTTTGAGGTGGGGACAACTTTGGTGTGGGGTCCATCCTTCGATATAAGGATTTTTTGCAGTCAGGGCCAGGGGCCCCTGGGCACATCCTTTGGACATTTTCCCTGGGAAAGAAAACTCAGCAGTCCAGGTTCCTGATGTCAGTTTTTAGGGCTCCCTTGGGTCTATCAGGGCAGCACAAGTTTGAGGTGGGGACAACTTCGGTGTGGGGTCATCGTTTGATATAAGGTTTTTTTGTAGTGATGGCTTAGCCCACGGCCAGGGAACCCTGGGCACATCCTTTTTCCATTTTCCCTGGGAAAGAAAACTCAGTAGTCCAGGTTCCTGATGTCAGTTTGTAGGGCTCCCTTGGGTCTATCAGGGCAGCACAAGTTTGAGGTGGGGACAACTTCGGTGTGGGGTCCATCCTTCGATATAAGGATTTTTTGCAGTCAGGGCCAGGGGCCAAGGGCCAGGGGCTCCTGGGCACATCCTTTTTCCATTTTCCCTGGGAGAGAAAACTCAGCAGTCCAGGTTCCTGATGTCAGTTTGTAGGGCTCCCTTGGGTGTATCAGGGCAGCACAAGTTTGAGGTGGGGACAACTTCGGTGTGGGCTCCATCCTTCGATATAAGGATTTTTTGCAGTCCGGGCCAGGGGCCCCTGGGCACATCCTTTGGACATTTTCCCTGGGAAAGAAAACTCAGCAGTCCAGGTTCCTGATGTCAGTTTGTAGGGCTCCCTTGGGTGTATCAGGGCAGCACAAGTTTGAGGTGGGGACAACTTCGGTGTGGGGTCCATCCTTCGATATAAGGATTTTTTGCAGTCAGGGCCAGGGGCCCCTGGGCACATCCTTTTTCCATTTTCCCTGGGAAAGAAAACTCAGCAGTCCAGGTTCCTGATGTCAGTTTGTAGGGCTCCCTTGGGTCTATCAGGGCAGCACAAGTTTGAGGTGGGGACAAATTCGGTGTGGGCTCCATCCTTCGATATAAGGATTTTTTACAGTCAGGGCCAGGGGCCCCTGGGCACATCCTTTGGCCATTTTCCCTGGGAAAGAAAACTCAGCAGTCCAGGTTCCTGATGTCAGTTTGTAGGGCTCCCTTGGGTGTATCAGGGCAGCACAAGTTTGAGGTGGGGACAACTTCGGTGTGGGGTCCATCCTTCGATATAAGGATTTTTTGCAGTGAGGCCCCGGCCCAGGGCCAGGGGCCCCTGGGCACATCCTTTTTCCATTTTCCCTGGGAAAGAAAACTCAGCAGTCCAGGTTCCTGATGTCAGTTTGTAGGGCTCCCTTGGGTCTATCAGGGCAGCACCAGTTTGAGCTGGGCACAACTTCTGTGTGGGGTCCATCCTTCGATATAAGGATTTTTTGCAGTCAGGGCCAGGGGCCTCTGGGCACATCCTTTTTCCATTTCCCCTGGGAAAGAAAACTCAGCAGTCCAGGTCCCTGATGTCAGTTTGTAGGGCTCCCTTGGGTCTATCAGGGCAGCACAAGTTTGAGGTGGGGACAGCTTCGGTGTGGGGTCCATCCTTCGATATAAGGATTTTTTGCAGTCAGGGCCAGAGGCCCCTGGGCACATCCTTTTTCCATTTTCCCTGGGAAAGAAAACTCAGCAGTCCAGGTTCCTGATGTCAGTTTGTAGGGCTCCCTTGGGTCTATCAGGGCAGCACAAGTTTGAGGTGGGCACAACTTCGGTGTGGGGTCCATCCTTCGATATAAGGATTTTTTGCAGTCAGGGCCAGGGGCCCAGGGCCAGGGGCCCCCGGGCACATCCTTTTTCCATTTTCCCTGGGAAAGAAAACTCAGCAGTCCAGGTTCCTGATGTCAGTTTGTAGGGCTCCCTTGGGTGTATCAGGGCAGCACAAGTTTGAGGTGGGGACAACTTCGGTGTGGGGTGCATCCTTCGATATAAGGATTTTTTGCAGTGAGGCCCCGGCCCAGGGCCAGGGGCCCCTGGGCACATCCTTTTTCCATTTTCCCTGGGAAAGAAAACTCAGCAGTCCAGGTTCCTGATGTCAGTTTGTAGGGCTCCCTTGGGTCTATCAGGGCAGCACAAGTTTGACGTGGGGACAACTTCGGTGTGGGGTCCATCCTTCGATAAAAAGTTTTTTTGCTGTGAGGTGCCTGCCCAGGGCCAGGGGCCCCTGGGCACATCCTTTTTCCATTTTCCCTGGGAAAGAAAACTCAGCAGTCCAGGTTCCAGATGTCAGTTTGTAGGGCTCCCTTGGGTCTATCAGGGCAGCACAAGTTTGAGGTGGGGACAACTTTGGTGTGGGGTCCATCCTTCGATATAAGGATTTTTTGCAGTCAGGGCGAGGGGCCTCTGGGCACATCCTTTTTCCATTTTCCCTGGGAAAGAAAACTCAGCAGTCCAGGTTCCTGATGTCAGTTTGTAGGGCTCCCTTGGGTCTATCAGGGCAGCACAAGTTTGAGGTGGGGACAACTTCGGTGTGGGGTCCATCCTTCGATAAAAATTTTTTTTGCAGTGAGGTGCCTGCCCAGGGCCAGGGGCCCCTGGGCACATCCTTTTTCCATTTTCCCTGGGAAAGAAAACTCAGCAGTCCAGGTTCCTGATGTCAGTTTGTAGGGCTCCCTTGGGTCTATCAGGGCAGCACAAGTTTGAGGTGGGGACAACTTCGGTGTGGGGTGCATCCTTCGATATAAGGATTTTTTGCAGTCAGGGCCAGGGGCCCCTGGGCACATCCTTTTTCCATTTTCCCTGGGAAAGAAAACTCAGCAGTCCAGGTTCCTGATGTCAGTTTGTAGGGCTCCCTTGGGTCTATCAGGGCAGCACAAGTTTGAGGTGGGGACATCTTCGGTGTGGGGTCCATCCTTCGATATAAGGATTCTTTGCAGTCAGGGCCAGGAGCCTCTGGGCACATCCTTTTTCCATTTTCCCTGGGAAAGAAAACTCAGCAGTCCAGGTTCCTGATGTCAGTTTGTAGGGCTCCCTTGGGTGTATCAGGGCAGCACAAGTTTGAGGTGGGGACAACTTCGGTGTGGGGTCCATCCTTTGATATTAGGATTTTTTGCAGTCACGGCCAGGGGCCCCCGGGCACATCCTTTTTCCATTTTCCCTGGGAAAGAAAACTCAGCAGTCCAGGTTCCTGATGTCAGTTTGTAGGGCTGCCTTGGGTCTATCAGGGCAGCACAAGTTTGAGGTGGGGACAACTTCGGTGTGGGCTCCATCCTTCGATATAAGGATTTTTTGCAGTCATGGCCAGGGGCCCCTGGGCACATCCGTTTTCCATTTTCCCTGGGAAAGAAAACTTAGCAGTCCAGGTTCCGGATGTCAGTTTGTAGGGCTCCCTTGGGTGTATCAGGGCAGCACAAGTTTGAGGTGGGGACAACTTCGGTGTGGGGTCCATCCTTCGATATAAGGATTTTTTGCAGTCAGGGCCAGGGGCCCCTGGGCACACCCTTTTTCCATTTTCCCTGGGAAAGAAAACTCAGCAGTCCAGGTTCCTGATGTCAGTTTGTAGGGCTCCCTTGGGTCTATCAGGGCAGCACAAGTTTGAGGTGGGGACAACTTCGGTGTGGGGTCCATCCTTCGATATAAGGATTTTTTGCAGTCAGGGCCAGGGGCCCCCAGGAACATCCTTTGGCCATTTTACCTGGGAAAGAAAACTCCGCAGTCCAGGTTGCTGATGTCAGTTTGTAGGGCTCCTTTGGGTGTATCAGGGCCGCACAATTTTGAGGTGGGGACAACTTCGGTGTGGGCTCCATCGTTCGATATAAGGATTCTTTGCAGTCAGGGCCAGGGGCCCCTGGGCACAACCTTTTTCCATTTTCCCTGGGAAAGAAAACTCAGCAGTCCAGGTTCCTGATGTCAGTTTGTAGGGCTCCCTTGGGTCTATCAGGGCAGCACAAGTTTGAGGTGGGGACAACTTCGGTGTGGGGTCATCGTTTGATATAAGGTTTTTTTGTAGTGATGGCTTAGCCCACGGCCAGGGAACCCTGGGCACATCCTTTTTCCATTTTCCCTGGGAAAGAAAACTCAGCAGTCCAGGTTCCTCATGTCAGTTTGTAGGGCTCCCTTGGGTCTATCAGGGCAGCACAAGTTTGAGGTGGGGACAACTTCGGTGTGGGGTCCATCCTTCGATATAAGGATTTTTTGCAGTCAGGGCCAGGGGCCAAGGGCCAGGGGCTCCTGGGCACATCCTTTTTCCATTTTCCCTGGGAAAGAAAACTCAGCAGTCCAGGTTCCTGATGTCAGTTTGTAGGGCTCCCTTGGGTGTATCAGGGCAGCACAAGTTTGAGGTGGGGACAACTTCGGTGTGGGCTCCATCCTTCGATATAAGGATTTTTTGCAGTCAGGGCCAGGGGCCCCTGGGCACATCCTTTGGACATTTTCCCTGGGAAAGAAAACTCAGCAGTCCAGGTTCCTGATGTCAGTTTGTAGGGCTCCCTTGGGTGTATCAGGGCAGCACAAGTTTGAGGTGGGGACAACTTCGGTGTGGGGTCCATCCTTCGATATAAGGATTTTTTGCAGTCAGGGCCAGGGGCCCCTGGGCACATCCTTTTTCCATTTTCCCTGGGAAAGAAAACTCAGCAGTCCAGGTTCCTGATGTCAGTTTGTAGGGCTCCCTTGGGTCTATCAGGGCAGCACAAGTTTGAGGTGGGGACAAATTCGGTGTGGGCTCCATCCTTCGATATAAGGATTTTTTACAGTCAGGGCCAGGGGCCCCTGGGCACATCCTTTGGCCATTTTCCCTGGGAAAGAAAACTCAGCAGTCCAGGTTCCTGATGTCAGTTTGTAGGGCTCCCTTGGGTGTATCAGGGCAGCACAAGTTTGAGGTGGGGACAACTTCGGTGTGGGGTCCATCCTTCGATATAAGGATTTTTTGCAGTGAGGCCCCTGCCCAGGGCCAGGGGCCCCTGGGCACATCCTTTTTCCATTTTCCCTGGGAAAGAAAACTCAGCAGTCCAGGTTCCTGATGTCAGTTTGTAGGGCTCCCTTGGGTCTATCAGGGCAGCACCAGTTTGAGCTGGGCACAACTTCTGTGTGGGGTCCATCCTTCGATATAAGGATTTTTTGCAGTCAGGGCCAGGGGCCTCTGGGCACATCCTTTTTCCATTTCCCCTGGGAAAGAAAACTCAGCAGTCCAGGTCCCTGATGTCAGTTTGTAGGGCTCCCTTGGGTCTATCAGGGCAGCACAAGTTTGAGGTGGGGACAGCTTCGGTGTGGGGTCCATCCTTCGATATAAGGATTTTTTGCAGTCAGGGCCAGAGGCCCCTGGGCACATCCTTTTTCCATTTTCCCTGGGAAAGAAAACTCAGCAGTCCAGGTTTCTGATGTCAGTTTGTAGGGCTCCCTTGGGTCTATCAGGGCAGCACAAGTTTGAGGTGGGCACAATTTCGGTGTGGGGTCCATCCTTCGATATAAGGATTTTTTGCAGTCAGGGCCAGGGGCCCAGGGCCAGGGGCCCCCGGGCACATCCTTTTTCCATTTTCCCTGGGAAAGAAAACTCAGCAGTCCAGGTTCCTGATGTCAGTTTGTAGGGCTCCCTTGGGTGTATCAGGGCAGCACAAGTTTGAGGTGGGGACAACTTCGGTGTGGGGTCCATCCTTCGATAAAAAGTTTTTTTGCAGTGAGGTGCCTGCCCAGGGCCAGGGGCCCCTGGGCACATCCTTTTTCCATTTTCCCTGGGAAAGAAAACTCAGCAGTCCAGGTTCCAGATGTCAGTTTGTAGGGCTCCCTTGGGTCTATCAGGGCAGCACAAGTTTGAGGTGGGGACAACTTCGGTGTGGGGTCCATCCTTCGATATAAGGATTTTTTGCAGTGAGGCCCCTGCCCAAGACCAGGGGCCCCTGGGCACATCCTTTTTCCATTTTCCCTGGGAAAGAAAACTCAGCAGTCCAAGTTCCTGATGTCAGTTTGTAGGGCTCCCTTGGGTCTATCAGGGCAGCACAGCTTTGAGGTGGGGATAAATTCGGTGTGGGCTCCATCCTTCGATATAAGGATTTTTTGCAGTCAGGGCCAGGGGCCCCTCGGCACATCCTTTTTCCATTTTCCCTGGGAAAGAAAACTCAGCAGTCCAGGTTCCTGATGTTAGTTTGTAGGGCTCCCTTGGGTCTATCAGGGCAGCACAAGTTTGACGTGGGGACAATTTCGGTGTGAGGTCCATCCTTCGATATAAGGATTTTTTGTAGTAAGGGCCCTGTCCAGGGTCAGGGGCCCCTGGGCACATCCTTTTTCCATTTTCCCTGGGAAAGAAAACTCAGCAGTCCAGGTTCCTGATGTCAGTTTGTAGGGCTCCCTTGGGTCTATCAGGGCAGCACAAGTTTGAGGTGGGGACAACTTCGGTGTGGGGTCCATCCTTCGATATAAGGATTTTTTGCAGTCAGGGCCAGGGGCCCCCAGGAACATCCTTTGGCCATTTTACCTGGGAAAGAAAACTCCGCAGTCCAGGTTGCTGATGTCAGTTTGTAGGGCTCCTTTGGGTGTATCAGGGCCGCACAATTTTGAGGTGGGGACAACTTCGGTGTGGGCTCCATCGTTCGATATAAGGATTCTTTGCAGTCAGGGCCAGGGGCCCCTGGGCACAACCTTTTTCCATTTTCCCTGGGAAAGAAAACTCAGCAGTCCAGGTTCCTGATGTCAGTTTGTAGGGCTCCCTTGGGTCTATCAGGGCAGCACAAGTTTGAGGTGGGGACAACTTCGGTGTGGGGTCATCGTTTGATATAAGGTTTTTTTGTAGTGATGGCTTAGCCCACGGCCAGGGAACCCTGGGCACATCCTTTTTCCATTTTCCCTGGGAAAGAAAACTCAGCAGTCCAGGTTCCTCATGTCAGTTTGTAGGGCTCCCTTGGGTCTATCAGGGCAGCACAAGTTTGAGGTGGGGACAACTTCGGTGTGGGGTCCATCCTTCGATATAAGGATTTTTTGCAGTCAGGGCCAGGGGCCAAGGGCCAGGGGCTCCTGGGCACATCCTTTTTCCATTTTCCCTGGGAAAGAAAACTCAGCAGTCCAGGTTCCTGATGTCAGTTTGTAGGGCTCCCTTGGGTGTATCAGGGCAGCACAAGTTTGAGGTGGGGACAACTTCGGTGTGGGCTCCATCCTTCGATATAAGGATTTTTTGCAGTCAGGGCCAGGGGCCCCTGGGCACATCCTTTGGACATTTTCCCTGGGAAAGAAAACTCAGCAGTCCAGGTTCCTGATGTCAGTTTGTAGGGCTCCCTTGGGTGTATCAGGGCAGCACAAGTTTGAGTTGGGGACAACTTCGGTGTGGGGTCCATCCTTCGATATAAGGATTTTTTGCAATCAGGGCCAGGGGCCCCTGGGCACATCCTTTGGCCATTTTCCCTGGGAAAGAAAACTCAGCAGTCCAGGTTCCTGATGTCAGTTTGTAGGGCTCCCTTGGGTCTATCAGGGCAGCACCAGTTTGAGCTGGGCACAACTTCTGTGTGGGGTCCATCCTTCGATATAAGGATTTTTTGCAGTCAGGGCCAGGGGCCTCTGGGCACATCCTTTTTCCATTTCCCCTGGGAAAGAAAACTCAGCAGTCCAGGTCCCTGATGTCAGTTTGTAGGGCTCCCTTGGGTCTATCAGGGCAGCACAAGTTTGAGGTGGGGACAGCTTCGGTGTGGGGTCCATCCTTCGATATAAGGATTTTTTGCAGTCAGGGCCAGAGGCCCCTGGGCACATCCTTTTTCCATTTTCCCTGGGAAAGAAAACTCAGCAGTCCAGGTTCCTGATGTCAGTTTGTAGGGCTCCCTTGGGTCTATCAGGGCAGCACAAGTTTGAGGTGGGCACAACTTCGGTGTGGGGTCCATCCTTCGATATAAGGATTTTTTGCAGCCAGGGCCAGGGGCCCAGGGCCAGGGGCCCCCGGGCACATCCTTTTTCCATTTTCCCTGGGAAAGAAAACTCAGCAGTCCAGGTTCCTGATGTCAGTTTGTAGGGCTCCCTTGGGTGTATCAGGGCAGCACAAGTTTGAGGTGGGGACAACTTCGGTGTGGGGTGCATCCTTCGATATAAGGATTTTTTGCAGTGAGGCCCCAGCCCAGGGCCAGGGGCCCCTGGGCACATCCTTTTTCCATTTTCCCTGGGAAAGAAAACTCAGCAGTCCAGGTTCCTGAAGTCAGTTTGTAGGGCTCCCTTGGGTCTATCAGGGCAGCACAAGTTTGAGGTGGGGACATCTTTGGTGTGGGGTCCATCCTTCGATAAAAAGTTTTTTTGCAGTGAGGTGCCTGCCCAGGGCCAGGGGCCCCTGGGCACATCCTTTTTCCATTTTCCCTGGGAAAGAAAACTCAGCAGTCCAGGTTCCAGATGTCAGTTTGTAGGGCTCCCTTGGGTCTATCAGGGCAGCACAAGTTTGAGGTGGGGACAACTTCGGTGTGGGGTCCATCCTTCGATATAAGGATTTTTTGCAGTCAGGGCCAGGGGCCTCTGGGCACATCCTTTTTCCATTTTCCCTGGGAAAGAAAACTCAGCAGTCCAGGTTCCTGATGTCAGTTTGTAGGGCTCCCTTGGGTCTATCAGGGCAGCACAAGTTTGAGGTGGGGACAACTTCGGTGTGGGGTCCATCCTTCGATAAAAATTTTTTTTGCAGTGAGGTGCCTGCCCAGGGCCAGGGGCCCCTGGGCACATCCTTTTTCCATTTTCCCTGGGAAAGAAAACTCAGCAGTCCAGGTTCCAGATGTCAGTTTGTAGGGCTCCCTTGGGTCTATCAGGGCAGCACAAGTTTGAGGTGGGGACAACTTCGGTGTGGGGTGCATCCTTCGATATAAGGATTTTTTGCAGTCAGGGGCAGGGGCCCCGGGCACATCCTTTTTCCATTTTCCCTGGGAAAGAAAACTCAGCAGTCCAGGTTCCTGATGTCAGTTTGTAGGGCTCCCTTGGGTCTATCAGGGCAGCACAAGTTTGAGGTGGGGACATCTTCGGTGTGGGGTCCATCCTTCGATATAAGGATTCTTTGCAGTCAGGGCCAGGAGCCTCTGGGCACATCCTTTTTCCATTTTCCCTGGGAAAGAAAACTCAGCAGTCCAGGTTCCTGATGTCAGTTTGTAGGGCTCCCTTGGGTGTATCAGGGCAGCACAAGTTTGAGGTGGGGACAACTTCGGTGTGGGGTCCATCCTTTGATATTAGGATTTTTTGCAGTCACGGCCAGGGGCCCCCGGGCACATCCTTTTTCCATTTTCCCTGGGAAAGAAAACTCAGCAGTCCAGGTTCCTGATGTCAGTTTGTAGGGCTGCCTTGGGTCTATCAGGGCAGCACAAGTTTGAGGTGGGGACAACTTCGGTGTGGGCTCCATCCTTCGATATAAGGATTTTTTGCAGTCATGGCCAGGGGCCCCTGGGCACATCCGTTTTCCATTTTCCCTGGGAAAGAAAACTTAGCAGTCCAGGTTCCGGATGTCAGTTTGTAGGGCTCCCTTGGGTCTATCAGGGCAGCACAAGTTTGAGGTGGGGACAACTTCGGTGTGGGGTCCATCCTTCGATATAAGGATTTTTTGCAGTCAGGGCCAGGGGCCCCTGGGCACACCCTTTTTCCATTTTCCCTGGGAAAGAAAACTCAGCAGTCCAGGTTCCTGATGTCAGTTTGTAGGGCTCCCTTGGGTCTATCAGGGCAGCACAAGTTTGAGGTTGGGACAACTTCGGTGTGGGGTCCATCCTTCGATATAAGGATTCTTTGCAGTCAGGGCCAGGGGCCCCTGGGCACATCCTTTTTCCATTTTCCCTGGGAAAGAAAACTCAGCAGTCCAGGTTCCTGATGTCAGTTTGTAGGGCTCCCTTGGGTCTATCAGGGCAGCACAAGTTTGAGGTGGGGACAACTTCGGTGTGGGGTCCATCCTTCGATATAAGGATTTTTTGCAGTTAGGGCCAGGGGCCCCTGGGCACATCCTTTTTCCATTTTCCCTGGGAAAGAAAACTCAGCAGTCCAGGTTCCTGATGTCAGTTTGTAGGGCTCCCTTGGGTCTATCAGGGCAGCACAAGTTTGAGGTGGGGACAACTTCGGTGTGGGGTCCATCATTCGATATAAGGATTTTTTGCAGTCAGGGCCAGGGGCCCAGGGCCAGGGGCCCCCGGGCACACCCTTTTTCCATTATCCCTGGGAAAGAAAACTCAGCAGTCCAGGTTCCTGATGTCAGTTTGTAGGGCTCCCTTGGGTCTATCAGGGCAGCACAAGTTTGAGGTGGGGACATCTTCGGTGTGGGGTCCATCCTTCGATATAAGGATTCTTTGCAGTCAGGGCCAGGGCACCTGGGCACATCCTTTTTCCATTTTCCCTGGGAAAGAAAACTCAGCAGTCCAGGTTTCTGATGTCAGTTTGTAGGGCTCCCTTGGGTCTATCAGGGCAGCACAAGTTTGAGGTGGGCACAACTTCGGTGTGGGGTCCATCCTTCGATATAAGGATTTTTTGCAGTCAGGGCCAGGGGCCCAGGGCCAGGGGCCCCCGGGCACATCCTTTTTCCATTTTCCCTGGGAAAGAAAACTCAGCAGTCCAGGTTCCTGATGTCAGTTTGTAGGGCTCCCTTGGGTGTATCAGGGCAGCACAAGTTTGAGGTGGGGACAACTTCGGTGTGGGGTGCATCCTTCGATATAAGGATTTTTTGCAGTGAGGCCCCGGCCCAGGGCCAGGGGCCCCTGGGCACATCCTTTTTCCATTTTCCCTGGGAAAGAAAACTCAGCAGTCCAGGTTCCTGAAGTCAGTTTGTAGGGCTCCCTTGGGTCTATCAGGGCAGCACAAGTTTGAGGTGGGGACAAGTTCGGTGTGGGGTCCATCCTTCGATAAAAAGTTTTTTTGCAGTGAGGTGCCTGCCCAGGGCCAGGGGCCCCTGGGCACATCCTTTTTCCATTTTCCCTGGGAAAGAAAACTCAGCAGTCCAGGTTCCAGATGTCAGTTTGTAGGGCTCCCTTGGGTCTATCAGGGCAGCACAAGTTTGAGGTGGGGACAACTTCGGTGTGAGGTGCATCCTTCGATATAAGGATTCTTTGCAATGAGGCCCCTGCCCAGGGCCAGGGGCCCCTGGGCACATCCTTTTTCCATTTTCCCTGGGAAAGAAAACTCAGCAGTCCAGGTTCCTGATGTCAGTTTGTAGGGCTCCCTTGGGTCTATCAGGGCAGCACAAGTTTGAGGTGGGGACAACTTCGGTGTGGGGTCCATCCTTCGATAAAAATTTTTTTTGCAGTGAGGTGCCTGCCCAGGGCCAGGGGCCCCTGGGCACATCCTTTTTCCATTTTCCCTGGGAAAGAAAACTCAGCAGTCCAGGTTCCAGATGTCAGTTTGTAGGGCTCCCTTGGGTCTATCAGGGCAGCACAAGTTTGAGGTGGGGACAACTTCGGTGTGGGGTGCATCCTTCGATATAAGGATTTTTTGCAGTCCGGGGCAGGGGCCCCGGGCACATCCTTTTTCCATTTTCCCTGGGAAAGAAAACTCAGCAGTCCAGGTTCCTGATGTCAGTTTGTAGGGCTCCCTTGGGTGTATCAGGGCAGCACAAGTTTGAGGTGGGGACAACTTCGGTGTGGGGTCCATCCTTCGATATAAGGATTTTTTGCAGTGAGGCCCCTGCCCAAGACCAGGGGCCCCTGGGCACATCCTTTTTCCATTTTCCCTGGGAAAGAAAACTCAGCAGTCCAAGTTCCTGATGTCAGTTTGTAGGGCTCCCTTGGGTCTATCAGGGCAGCACAGCTTTGAGGTGGGGATAAATTCGGTGTGGGCTCCATCCTTCGATATAAGGATTTTTTGCAGTCAGGGCCAGGGGCCCCTCGGCACATCCTTTTTCCATTTTCCCTGGGAAAGAAAACTCAGCAGTCCAGGTTCCTGATGTTAGTTTGTAGGGCTCCCTTGGGTCTATCAGGGCAGCACAAGTTTGACGTGGGGACAATTTCGGTGTGAGGTCCATCCTTCGATATAAGGATTTTTTGTAGTAAGGGCCCTGTCCAGGGTCAGGGGCCCCTGGGCACATCCTTTGGCCATTTTCCCTGGGAAAGAAAACTCAGCAGTCCAGGTTCCTGATGTCAGTTTGTAGGGCTCCCTTGGGTCTATCAGGGCAGCACAAGTTTGAGGTGGGGACAACTTCGGTGTGGGGTCCATCCTTCGATATAAGGATTTTTTGCAGTCAGGGCCAGGGGCCCCCAGGAACATCCTTTGGCCATTTTACCTGGGAAAGAAAACTCCGCAGTCCAGGTTGCTGATGTCAGTTTGTAGGGCTCCTTTGGGTGTATCAGGGCCGCACAATTTTGAGGTGGGGACAACTTCGGTGTGGGCTCCATCGTTCGATATAAGGATTCTTTGCAGTCAGGGCCAGGGGCCCCTGGGCACAACCTTTGTCCATTTTCCCTGGGAAAGAAAACTCAGCAGTCCAGGTTCCTGATGTCAGTTTGTAGGGCTCCCTTGGGTCTATCAGGGCAGCACAAGTTTGAGGTGGGGACAACTTCGGTGTGGGGTCATCGTTTGATATAAGGTTTTTTTGTAGTGATGGCTTAGCCCACGGCCAGGGAACCCTGGGCACATCCTTTTTCCATTTTCCCTGGGAAAGAAAACTCAGCAGTCCAGGTTCCTCATGTCAGTTTGTAGGGCTCCCTTGGGTCTATCAGGGCAGCACAAGTTTGAGGTGGGGACAACTTCGGTGTGGGGTCCATCCTTCGATATAAGGATTTTTTGCAGTCAGGGCCAGGGGCCAAGGGCCAGGGGCTCCTGGGCACATCCTTTTTCCATTTTCCCTGGGAAAGAAAACTCAGCAGTCCAGGTTCCTGATGTCAGTTTGTAGGGCTCCCTTGGGTGTATCAGGGCAGCACAAGTTTGAGGTGGGGACAACTTCGGTGTGGGCTCCATCCTTCGATATAAGGATTTTTTGCAGTCAGGGCCAGGGGCCCCTGGGCACATCCTTTGGACATTTTCCCTGGGAAAGAAAACTCAGCAGTCCAGGTTCCTGATGTCAGTTTGTAGGGCTCCCTTGGGTGTATCAGGGCAGCACAAGTTTGAGTTGGGGACAACTTCGGTGTGGGGTCCATCCTTCGATATAAGGATTTTTTGCAATCAGGGCCAGGGGCCCCTGGGCACATCCTTTTTCCATTTTCCCTGGGAAAGAAAACTCAGCAGTCCAGGTTCCTGATGTCAGTTTGTAGGGCTCCCTTGGGTCTATCAGGGCAGCACCAGTTTGAGCTGGGCACAACTTCTGTGTGGGGTCCATCCTTCGATATAAGGATTTTTTGCAGTCAGGGCCAGGGGCCTCTGGGCACATCCTTTTTCCATTTCCCCTGGGAAAGAAAACTCAGCAGTCCAGGTCCCTGATGTCAGTTTGTAGGGCTCCCTTGGGTCTATCAGGGCAGCACAAGTTTGAGGTGGGGACAGCTTCGGTGTGGGGTCCATCCTTCGATATAAGGATTTTTTGCAGTCAGGGCCAGAGGCCCCTGGGCACATCCTTTTTCCATTTTCCCTGGGAAAGAAAACTCAGCAGTCCAGGTTCCTGATGTCAGTTTGTAGGGCTCCCTTGGGTCTATCAGGGCAGCACAAGTTTGAGGTGGGCACAACTTCGGTGTGGGGTCCATCCTTCGATATAAGGATTTTTTGCAGTCAGGGCCAGGGGCCCAGGGCCAGGGGCCCCCGGGCACATCCTTTTTCCATTTTCCCTGGGAAAGAAAACTCAGCAGTCCAGGTTCCTGATGTCAGTTTGTAGGGCTCCCTTGGGTGTATCAGGGCAGCACAAGTTTGAGGTGGGGACAACTTCGGTGTGGGGTGCATCCTTCGATATAAGGATTTTTTGCAGTGAGGCCCCAGCCCAGGGCCAGGGGCCCCTGGGCACATCCTTTTTCCATTTTCCCTGGGAAAGAAAACTCAGCAGTCCAGGTTCCTGAAGTCAGTTTGTAGGGCTCCCTTGGGTCTATCAGGGCAGCACAAGTTTGAGGTGGGGACAACTTCGGTGTGGGGTCCATCCTTCGATAAAAAGTTTTTTTGCAGTGAGGTGCCTGCCCAGGGCCAGGGGCCCCTGGGCACATCCTTTTTCCATTTTCCCTGGGAAAGAAAACTCAGCAGTCCAGGTTCCAGATGTCAGTTTGTAGGGCTCCCTTGGGTCTATCAGGGCAGCACAAGTTTGAGGTGGGGACAACTTCGGTGTGGGGTCCATCCTTCGATATAAGGATTTTTTGCAGTCAGGGCCAGGGGCCTCTGGGCACATCCTTTTTCCATTTCCCCTGGGAAAGAAAACTCAGCAGTCCAGGTTCCTGATGTCAGTTTGTAGGGCTCCCTTGGGTCTATCAGGGCAGCACAAGTTTGAGGTGGGGACAACTTCGGTGTGAGGTGCATCCTTCGATATAAGGATTCTTTGCAATGAGGCCCCTGCCCAGGGCCAGGGGCCCCTGGGCACATCCTTTTTCCATTTTCCCTGGGAAAGAAAACTCAGCAGTCCAGGTTCCTGATGTCAGTTTGTAGGGCTCCCTTGGGTCTATCAGGGCAGCACAAGTTTGAGGTGGGGACAACTTCGGTGTGGGGTCCATCCTTCGATAAAAATTTTTTTTGCAGTGAGGTGCCTGCCCAGGGCCAGGGGCCCCTGGGCACATCCTTTTTCCATTTTCCCTGGGAAAGAAAACTCAGCAGTCCAGGTTCCAGATGTCAGTTTGTAGGGCTCCCTTGGGTCTATCAGGGCAGCACAAGTTTGAGGTGGGGACAACTTCGGTGTGGGGTGCATCCTTCGATATAAGGATTTTTTGCAGTCAGGGGCAGGGGCCCCGGGCACATCCTTTTTCCATTTTCCCTGGGAAAGAAAACTCAGCAGTCCAGGTTCCTGATGTCAGTTTGTAGGGCTCCCTTGGGTGTATCAGGGCAGCACAAGTTTGAGGTGGGGACAACTTCGGTGTGGGGTCCATCCTTCGATATAAGGATTCTTTGCAGTGAGGTCCCAGCCCAGGGCCAGAGGCCCCTGGGCACATCCTTTTTCCGTTTTCCCTGGGAAAGAAAACTCAGCAGTCCAGGTTCCTGATGTCAGTTTGTAGGGCTGCCTTGGGTCTATCAGGGCAGCACAAGTTTGAGGTGGGCACAACTTCGGTGTGGGGTCCATCCTTCGATATAAGGATTTTTTGCAGTGAGGGCCAGGGGCCCAGGGCCAGGGGCCCCTGGGCACATCCTTTTTCCATTTTCCCTGGGAAAGAAAACTCAGCAGTCCAGGTTCCTGATGTCAGTTTGTAGGGCTCCCTTGGGTCTATCAGGGCAGCACAAGTTTGAGGTGGGGACATCTTCGGTGTGGGGTCCATCCTTCGATATAAGGATTCTTTGCAGTCAGGGCCAGGAGCCTCTGGGCACATCCTTTTTCCATTTTCCCTGGGAAAGAAAACTCAGCAGTCCAGGTTGCTGATGTCAGTTTGTAGGGCTCCCTTGGGTGTATCAGGGCAGCACAAGTTTGAGGTGGGGACAACTTCGGTGTGGGGTCCATCCTTTGATATTAGGATTTTTTGCAGTCACGGCCAGGGGCCCCCGGGCACATCCTTTTTCCATTTTCCCTGGGAAAGAAAACTCAGCAGTCCAGGTTCCTGATGTCAGTTTGTAGGGCTGCCTTGGGTCTATCAGGGCAGCACAAGTTTGAGGTGGGGACAACTTCGGTGTGGGGTCCATCCTTCGATATAAGGATTTTTTGCAGTCATGGCCAGGGGCCCCTGGGCACATCCGTTTTCCATTTTCCCTGGGAAAGAAAACTTAGCAGTCCAGGTTCCGGATGTCAGTTTGTAGGGCTCCCTTGGGTCTATCAGGGCAGCACAAGTTTGAGGTGGGGACAACTTCGGTGTGGGGTCCATCCTTCGATATAAGGATTCTTTGCAGTCAGGGCCAGGGGCCCCTGGGCACATCCTTTTTCCATTTTCCCTGGGAAAGAAAACTCAGCAGTCCAGGTTCCTGATGTCAGTTTGTAGGGCTCCCTTGGGTCTATCAGGGCAGCACAAGTTTGAGGTGGGGACAACTTCGGTGTGGGGTCCATCCTTCGATATAAGGATTTTTTGCAGTCAGGGCCAGGGGCCCCTGGGCACATCCTTTTTCCATTTTCCCTGGGAAAGAAAACTCAGCAGTCCAGGTTCCTGATGTCAGTTTGTAGGGCTCCCTTGGGTGTATCAGGGCAGCACAAGTTTGAGGTGGGCACAACTTCGGTGTGGGGTGCATCCTTCGATATAAGGATTTTTTGCAGTCAGGGCCAGGGTCCCCCAAGCACATCCTTTTTCCATTTTCCCTGGGAAAGAAAACTCAGCAGTCCAGGTTCCTGATGTCAGTTTGTAGGTCTCCCTTGGGTGTATCAGGGTAGCACAAGTTTGAGGTTGGGACAACTTCGGTGTGGGGTCCATCCTTCGATATAAGGATTCTTTGCCGTGAAGTCCCAGCCCAGGACCAGAGGCCCCTGGGCACATCCTTTTTCCATTTTCCCTGGGAAAGAAAACTCAGCAGTCCAGGTTTCTGATGTCAGTTTGTAGGGCTCCCTTGGGTCTATCAGGGCAGCACAAGTTTGAGGTGGGGACAACTTCGGTGTGGGGTGCATCCTTCGATATAAGGATTTTTTGCAGTCAGGGGCAGGGGCCCCGGGCACATCCTTTTTCCATTTTCCCTGGGAAAGAAAACTCAGCAGTCCAGGTTCCTGATGTCAGTTTGTAGGGCTCCCTTGGGTCTATCAGGGCAGCACAAGTTTGAGGTGGGGACAACTTCGGTGTGGGGTCCATCCTTCGATATAAGGATTTTTTGCAGTGAGGCCCCTGCCCAAGACCAGGGGCCCCTGGGCACATCCTTTTTCCATTTTCCCTGGGAAAGAAAACTCAGCAGTCCAAGTTCCTGATGTCAGTTTGTAGGGCTCCCTTGGGTGTATCAGGGCAGCACAGCTTTGAGGTGGGGATAAATTCGGTGTGGGCTCCATCCTTCGATATAAGGATTTTTTGCAGTCAGGGCCAGGGGCCCCTCGGCACATCCTTTTTCCATTTTCCCTGGGAAAGAAAACTCAGCAGTCCAGGTTCCTGATGTTAGTTTGTAGGGCTCCCTTGGGTCTATCAGGGCAGCACAAGTTTGACGTGGGGACAATTTCGGTGTGAGGTCCATCCTTCGATATAAGGATTTTTTGTAGTAAGGGCCCTGTCCAGGGTCAGGGGCCCCTGGGCACATCCTTTTTCCATTTTCCCTGGGAAAGAAAACTCAGCAGTCCAGGTTCCTGATGTCAGTTTGTAGGGCTCCCTTGGGTCTATCAGGGCAGCACAAGTTTGAGGTGGGGACAACTTCGGTGTGGGGTCCATCCTTCGATATAAGGATTTTTTGCAGTCAGGGCCAGGGGCCCCCAGGAACATCCTTTGGCCATTTTACCTGGGAAAGAAAACTCCGCAGTCCAGGTTGCTGATGTCAGTTTGTAGGGCTCCTTTGGGTGTATCAGGGCCGCACAATTTTGAGGTGGGGACAACTTCGGTGTGGGCTCCATCGTTCGATATAAGGATTCTTTGCAGTCAGGGCCAGGGGCCCCTGGGCACAACCTTTTTCCATTTTCCCTGGGAAAGAAAACTCAGCAGTCCAGGTTCCTGATGTCAGTTTGTAGGGCTCCCTTGGGTCTATCAGGGCAGCACAAGTTTGAGGTGGGGACAACTTCGGTGTGGGGTCATCGTTTGATATAAGGTTTTTTTGTAGTGATGGCTTAGCCCACGGCCAGGGAACCCTGGGCACATCCTTTTTCCATTTTCCCTGGGAAAGAAAACTCAGCAGTCCAGGTTCCTCATGTCAGTTTGTAGGGCTCCCTTGGGTCTATCAGGGCAGCACAAGTTTGAGGTGGGGACAACTTCGGTGTGGGGTCCATCCTTCGATATAAGGATTTTTTGCAGTCAGGGCCAGGGGCCAAGGGCCAGGGGCTCCTGGGCACATCCTTTTTCCATTTTCCCTGGGAAAGAAAACTCAGCAGTCCAGGTTCCTGATGTCAGTTTGTAGGGCTCCCTTGGGTGTATCAGGGCAGCACAAGTTTGAGGTGGGGACAACTTCGGTGTGGGCTCCATCCTTCGATATAAGGATTTTTTGCAGTCAGGGCCAGGGGCCCCTGGGCACATCCTTTGGACATTTTCCCTGGGAAAGAAAACTCAGCAGTCCAGGTTCCTGATGTCAGTTTGTAGGGCTCCCTTGGGTGTATCAGGGCAGCACAAGTTTGAGTTGGGGACAACTTCGGTGTGGGGTCCATCCTTCGATATAAGGATTTTTTGCAATCAGGGCCAGGGGCCCCTGGGCACATCCTTTTTCCATTTTCCCTGGGAAAGAAAACTCAGCAGTCCAGGTTCCTGATGTCAGTTTGTAGGGCTCCCTTGGGTCTATCAGGGCAGCACCAGTTTGAGCTGGGCACAACTTCTGTGTGGGGTCCATCCTTCGATATAAGGATTTTTTGCAGTCAGGGCCAGGGGCCTCTGGGCACATCCTTTTTCCATTTCCCCTGGGAAAGAAAACTCAGCAGTCCAGGTCCCTGATGTCAGTTTGTAGGGCTCCCTTGGGTCTATCAGGGCAGCACAAGTTTGAGGTGGGGACAGCTTCGGTGTGGGGTCCATCCTTCGATATAAGGATTTTTTGCAGTCAGGGCCAGAGGCCCCTGGGCACATCCTTTTTCCATTTTCCCTGGGAAAGAAAACTCAGCAGTCCAGGTTCCTGATGTCAGTTTGTAGGGCTCCCTTGGGTCTATCAGGGCAGCACAAGTTTGAGGTGGGCACAACTTCGGTGTGGGGTCCATCCTTCGATATAAGGATTTTTTGCAGTCAGGGCCAGGGGCCCAGGGCCAGGGGCCCCCGGGCACATCCTTTTTCCATTTTCCCTGGGAAAGAAAACTCAGCAGTCCAGGTTCCTGATGTCAGTTTGTAGGGCTCCCTTGGGTGTATCAGGGCAGCACAAGTTTGAGGTGGGGACAACTTCGGTGTGGGGTGCATCCTTCGATATAAGGATTTTTTGAAGTGAGGCCCCAGCCCAGGGCCAGGGGCCCCTGGGCACATCCTTTTTCCATTTTCCCTGGGAAAGAAAACTCAGCAGTCCAGGTTCCTGAAGTCAGTTTGTAGGGCTCCCTTGGGTCTATCAGGGCAGCACAAGTTTGAGGTGGGGACAACTTCGGTGTGGGGTCCATCCTTCGATAAAAAGTTTTTTTGCAGTGAGGTGCCTGCCCAGGGCCAGGGGCCCCTGGGCACATCCTTTTTCCATTTTCCCTGGGAAAGAAAACTCAGCAGTCCAGGTTCCTGATGTCAGTTTGTAGGGCTGCCTTGGGTCTATCAGGGCAGCACAAGTTTGAGGTGGGGACAACTTCGGTGTGGGCTCCATCCTTCGATATAAGGATTTTTTGCAGTCAGGGCCAGGGGCCCCTGGGCACATCCGTTTTCCATTTTCCCTGGGAAAGAAAACTCAGCAGTCCAGGTTCCGGATGTCAGTTTGTAGGGCTCCCTTGGGTCTATCAGGGCAGCACAAGTTTGAGGTGGGGACAACTTCGGTGTGGGGTCCATCCTTCGATATAAGGATTTTTTGCAGTCAGGGCCAGGGGCCCCTGGGCACACCCTTTTTCCATTTTCCCTGGGAAAGAAAACTCAGCAGTCCAGGTTCCTGATGTCAGTTTGTAGGGCTCCCTTGGGTCTATCAGGGCAGCACAAGTTTGAGGTGGGGACAACTTCGGTGTGGGGTCCATCCTTCGATATAAGGATTTTTTGCAGTCAGGGCCAGGGGCCCCCAGGAACATCCTTTGGCCATTTTACCTGGGAAAGAAAACTCCGCAGTCCAGGTTGCTGATGTCAGTTTGTAGGGCTCCTTTGGGTGTATCAGGGCCGCACAATTTTGAGGTGGGGACAACTTCGGTGTGGGCTCCATCGTTCGATATAAGGATTCTTTGCAGTCAGGGCCAGGGGCCCCTGGGCACAACCTTTTTCCATTTTCCCTGGGAAAGAAAACTCAGCAGTCCAGGTTCCTGATGTCAGTTTGTAGGGCTCCCTTGGGTCTATCAGGGCAGCACAAGTTTGAGGTGGGGACAACTTCGGTGTGGGGTCATCGTTTGATATAAGGTTTTTTTGTAGTGATGGCTTAGCCCACGGCCAGGGAACCCTGGGCACATCCTTTTTCCATTTTCCCTGGGAAAGAAAACTCAGCAGTCCAGGTTCCTCATGTCAGTTTGTAGGGCTCCCTTGGGTCTATCAGGGCAGCACAAGTTTGAGGTGGGGACAACTTCGGTGTGGGGTCCATCCTTCGATATAAGGATTTTTTGCAGTCAGGGCCAGGGGCCAAGGGCCAGGGGCTCCTGGGCACATCCTTTTTCCATTTTCCCTGGGAAAGAAAACTCAGCAGTCCAGGTTCCTGATGTCAGTTTGTAGGGCTCCCTTGGGTGTATCAGGGCAGCACAAGTTTGAGGTGGGGACAACTTCGGTGTGGGCTCCATCCTTCGATATAAGGATTTTTTGCAGTCAGGGCCAGGGGCCCCTGGGCACATCCTTTGGACATTTTCCCTGGGAAAGAAAACTCAGCAGTCCAGGTTCCTGATGTCAGTTTGTAGGGCTCCCTTGGGTGTATCAGGGCAGCACAAGTTTGAGGTGGGGACAACTTCGGTGTGGGGTCCATCCTTCGATATAAGGATTTTTTGCAGTCAGGGCCAGGGGCCCCTGGGCACATCCTTTTTCCATTTTCCCTGGGAAAGAAAACTCAGCAGTCCAGGTTCCTGATGTCAGTTTGTAGGGCTCCCTTGGGTCTATCAGGGCAGCACAAGTTTGAGGTGGGGACAAATTCGGTGTGGGCTCCATCCTTCGATATAAGGATTTTTTACAGTCAGGGCCAGGGGCCCCTGGGCACATCCTTTGGCCATTTTCCCTGGGAAAGAAAACTCAGCAGTCCAGGTTCCTGATGTCAGTTTGTAGGGCTCCCTTGGGTGTATCAGGGCAGCACAAGTTTGAGGTGGGGACAACTTCGGTGTGGGGTCCATCCTTCGATATAAGGATTTTTTGCAGTGAGGCCCCTGCCCAGGGCCAGGGGCCCCTGGGCACATCCTTTTTCCATTTTCCCTGGGAAAGAAAACTCAGCAGTCCAGGTTCCTGATGTCAGTTTGTAGGGCTCCCTTGGGTCTATCAGGGCAGCACCAGTTTGAGCTGGGCACAACTTCTGTGTGGGGTCCATCCTTCGATATAAGGATTTTTTGCAGTCAGGGCCAGGGGCCTCTGGGCACATCCTTTTTCCATTTCCCCTGGGAAAGAAAACTCAGCAGTCCAGGTCCCTGATGTCAGTTTGTAGGGCTCCCTTGGGTCTATCAGGGCAGCACAAGTTTGAGGTGGGGACAGCTTCGGTGTGGGGTCCATCCTTCGATATAAGGATTTTTTGCAGTCAGGGCCAGAGGCCCCTGGGCACATCCTTTTTCCATTTTCCCTGGGAAAGAAAACTCAGCAGTCCAGGTTTCTGATGTCAGTTTGTAGGGCTCCCTTGGGTCTATCAGGGCAGCACAAGTTTGAGGTGGGCACAATTTCGGTGTGGGGTCCATCCTTCGATATAAGGATTTTTTGCAGTCAGGGCCAGGGGCCCAGGGCCAGGGGCCCCCGGGCACATCCTTTTTCCATTTTCCCTGGGAAAGAAAACTCAGCAGTCCAGGTTCCTGATGTCAGTTTGTAGGGCTCCCTTGGGTGTATCAGGGCAGCACAAGTTTGAGGTGGGGACAACTTCGGTGTGGGGTCCATCCTTCGATAAAAAGTTTTTTTGCAGTGAGGTGCCTGCCCAGGGCCAGGGGCCCCTGGGCACATCCTTTTTCCATTTTCCCTGGGAAAGAAAACTCAGCAGTCCAGGTTCCAGATGTCAGTTTGTAGGGCTCCCTTGGGTCTATCAGGGCAGCACAAGTTTGAGGTGGGGACAACTTCGGTGTGGGGTCCATCCTTCGATATAAGGATTTTTTGCAGTGAGGCCCCTGCCCAAGACCAGGGGCCCCTGGGCACATCCTTTTTCCATTTTCCCTGGGAAAGAAAACTCAGCAGTCCAAGTTCCTGATGTCAGTTTGTAGGGCTCCCTTGGGTCTATCAGGGCAGCACAGCTTTGAGGTGGGGATAAATTCGGTGTGGGCTCCATCCTTCGATATAAGGATTTTTTGCAGTCAGGGCCAGGGGCCCCTCGGCACATCCTTTTTCCATTTTCCCTGGGAAAGAAAACTCAGCAGTCCAGGTTCCTGATGTTAGTTTGTAGGGCTCCCTTGGGTCTATCAGGGCAGCACAAGTTTGACGTGGGGACAATTTCGGTGTGAGGTCCATCCTTCGATATAAGGATTTTTTGTAGTAAGGGCCCTGTCCAGGGTCAGGGGCCCCTGGGCACATCCTTTTTCCATTTTCCCTGGGAAAGAAAACTCAGCAGTCCAGGTTCCTGATGTCAGTTTGTAGGGCTCCCTTGGGTCTATCAGGGCAGCACAAGTTTGAGGTGGGGACAACTTCGGTGTGGGGTCCATCCTTCGATATAAGGATTTTTTGCAGTCAGGGCCAGGGGCCCCCAGGAACATCCTTTGGCCATTTTACCTGGGAAAGAAAACTCCGCAGTCCAGGTTGCTGATGTCAGTTTGTAGGGCTCCTTTGGGTGTATCAGGGCCGCACAATTTTGAGGTGGGGACAACTTCGGTGTGGGCTCCATCGTTCGATATAAGGATTCTTTGCAGTCAGGGCCAGGGGCCCCTGGGCACAACCTTTTTCCATTTTCCCTGGGAAAGAAAACTCAGCAGTCCAGGTTCCTGATGTCAGTTTGTAGGGCTCCCTTGGGTCTATCAGGGCAGCACAAGTTTGAGGTGGGGACAACTTCGGTGTGGGGTCATCGTTTGATATAAGGTTTTTTTGTAGTGATGGCTTAGCCCACGGCCAGGGAACCCTGGGCACATCCTTTTTCCATTTTCCCTGGGAAAGAAAACTCAGCAGTCCAGGTTCCTCATGTCAGTTTGTAGGGCTCCCTTGGGTCTATCAGGGCAGCACAAGTTTGAGGTGGGGACAACTTCGGTGTGGGGTCCATCCTTCGATATAAGGATTTTTTGCAGTCAGGGCCAGGGGCCAAGGGCCAGGGGCTCCTGGGCACATCCTTTTTCCATTTTCCCTGGGAAAGAAAACTCAGCAGTCCAGGTTCCTGATGTCAGTTTGTAGGGCTCCCTTGGGTGTATCAGGGCAGCACAAGTTTGAGGTGGGGACAACTTCGGTGTGGGCTCCATCCTTCGATATAAGGATTTTTTGCAGTCAGGGCCAGGGGCCCCTGGGCACATCCTTTGGACATTTTCCCTGGGAAAGAAAACTCAGCAGTCCAGGTTCCTGATGTCAGTTTGTAGGGCTCCCTTGGGTGTATCAGGGCAGCACAAGTTTGAGTTGGGGACAACTTCGGTGTGGGGTCCATCCTTCGATATAAGGATTTTTTGCAATCAGGGCCAGGGGCCCCTGGGCACATCCTTTGGCCATTTTCCCTGGGAAAGAAAACTCAGCAGTCCAGGTTCCTGATGTCAGTTTGTAGGGCTCCCTTGGGTCTATCAGGGCAGCACCAGTTTGAGCTGGGCACAACTTCTGTGTGGGGTCCATCCTTCGATATAAGGATTTTTTGCAGTCAGGGCCAGGGGCCTCTGGGCACATCCTTTTTCCATTTCCCCTGGGAAAGAAAACTCAGCAGTCCAGGTCCCTGATGTCAGTTTGTAGGGCTCCCTTGGGTCTATCAGGGCAGCACAAGTTTGAGGTGGGGACAGCTTCGGTGTGGGGTCCATCCTTCGATATAAGGATTTTTTGCAGTCAGGGCCAGAGGCCCCTGGGCACATCCTTTTTCCATTTTCCCTGGGAAAGAAAACTCAGCAGTCCAGGTTCCTGATGTCAGTTTGTAGGGCTCCCTTGGGTCTATCAGGGCAGCACAAGTTTGAGGTGGGCACAACTTCGGTGTGGGGTCCATCCTTCGATATAAGGATTTTTTGCAGCCAGGGCCAGGGGCCCAGGGCCAGGGGCCCCCGGGCACATCCTTTTTCCATTTTCCCTGGGAAAGAAAACTCAGCAGTCCAGGTTCCTGATGTCAGTTTGTAGGGCTCCCTTGGGTGTATCAGGGCAGCACAAGTTTGAGGTGGGGACAACTTCGGTGTGGGGTGCATCCTTCGATATAAGGATTTTTTGCAGTGAGGCCCCAGCCCAGGGCCAGGGGCCCCTGGGCACATCCTTTTTCCATTTTCCCTGGGAAAGAAAACTCAGCAGTCCAGGTTCCTGAAGTCAGTTTGTAGGGCTCCCTTGGGTCTATCAGGGCAGCACAAGTTTGAGGTGGGGACATCTTTGGTGTGGGGTCCATCCTTCGATAAAAAGTTTTTTTGCAGTGAGGTGCCTGCCCAGGGCCAGGGGCCCCTGGGCACATCCTTTTTCCATTTTCCCTGGGAAAGAAAACTCAGCAGTCCAGGTTCCAGATGTCAGTTTGTAGGGCTCCCTTGGGTCTATCAGGGCAGCACAAGTTTGAGGTGGGGACAACTTCGGTGTGGGGTCCATCCTTCGATATAAGGATTTTTTGCAGTCAGGGCCAGGGGCCTCTGGGCACATCCTTTTTCCATTTTCCCTGGGAAAGAAAACTCAGCAGTCCAGGTTCCTGATGTCAGTTTGTAGGGCTCCCTTGGGTCTATCAGGGCAGCACAAGTTTGAGGTGGGGACAACTTCGGTGTGAGGTGCATCCTTCGATATAAGGATTCTTTGCAATGAGGCCCCTGCCCAGGGCCAGGGGCCCCTGGGCACATCCTTTTTCCATTTTCCCTGGGAAAGAAAACTCAGCAGTCCAGGTTCCTGATGTCAGTTTGTAGGGCTCCCTTGGGTCTATCAGGGCAGCACAAGTTTGAGGTGGGGACAACTTCGGTGTGGGGTCCATCCTTCGATAAAAATTTTTTTTGCAGTGAGGTGCCTGCCCAGGGCCAGGGGCCCCTGGGCACATCCTTTTTCCATTTTCCCTGGGAAAGAAAACTCAGCAGTCCAGGTTCCAGATGTCAGTTTGTAGGGCTCCCTTGGGTCTATCAGGGCAGCACAAGTTTGAGGTGGGGACAACTTCGGTGTGGGGTGCATCCTTCGATATAAGGATTTTTTGCAGTCAGGGGCAGGGGCCCCGGGCACATCCTTTTTCCATTTTCCCTGGGAAAGAAAACTCAGCAGTCCAGGTTCCTGATGTCAGTTTGTAGGGCTCCCTTGGGTCTATCAGGGCAGCACAAGTTTGAGGTGGGGACATCTTCGGTGTGGGGTCCATCCTTCGATATAAGGATTCTTTGCAGTCAGGGCCAGGAGCCTCTGGGCACATCCTTTTTCCATTTTCCCTGGGAAAGAAAACTCAGCAGTCCAGGTTCCTGATGTCAGTTTGTAGGGCTCCCTTGGGTGTATCAGGGCAGCACAAGTTTGAGGTGGGGACAACTTCGGTGTGGGGTCCATCCTTTGATATTAGGATTTTTTGCAGTCACGGCCAGGGGCCCCCGGGCACATCCTTTTTCCATTTTCCCTGGGAAAGAAAACTCAGCAGTCCAGGTTCCTGATGTCAGTTTGTAGGGCTGCCTTGGGTCTATCAGGGCAGCACAAGTTTGAGGTGGGGACAACTTCGGTGTGGGCTCCATCCTTCGATATAAGGATTTTTTGCAGTCATGGCCAGGGGCCCCTGGGCACATCCGTTTTCCATTTTCCCTGGGAAAGAAAACTTAGCAGTCCAGGTTCCGGATGTCAGTTTGTAGGGCTCCCTTGGGTCTATCAGGGCAGCACAAGTTTGAGGTGGGGACAACTTCGGTGTGGGGTCCATCCTTCGATATAAGGATTTTTTGCAGTCAGGGCCAGGGGCCCCTGGGCACACCCTTTTTCCATTTTCCCTGGGAAAGAAAACTCAGCAGTCCAGGTTCCTGATGTCAGTTTGTAGGGCTCCCTTGGGTCTATCAGGGCAGCACAAGTTTGAGGTTGGGACAACTTCGGTGTGGGGTCCATCCTTCGATATAAGGATTCTTTGCAGTCAGGGCCAGGGGCCCCTGGGCACATCCTTTTTCCATTTTCCCTGGGAAAGAAAACTCAGCAGTCCAGGTTCCTGATGTCAGTTTGTAGGGCTCCCTTGGGTCTATCAGGGCAGCACAAGTTTGAGGTGGGGACAACTTCGGTGTGGGGTCCATCCTTCGATATAAGGATTTTTTGCAGTTAGGGCCAGGGGCCCCTGGGCACATCCTTTTTCCATTTTCCCTGGGAAAGAAAACTCAGCAGTCCAGGTTCCTGATGTCAGTTTGTAGGGCTCCCTTGGGTCTATCAGGGCAGCACAAGTTTGAGGTGGGGACAACTTCGGTGTGGGGTCCATCATTCGATATAAGGATTTTTTGCAGTCAGGGCCAGGGGCCCAGGGCCAGGGGCCCCCGGGCACACCCTTTTTCCATTATCCCTGGGAAAGAAAACTCAGCAGTCCAGGTTCCTGATGTCAGTTTGTAGGGCTCCCTTGGGTCTATCAGGGCAGCACAAGTTTGAGGTGGGGACATCTTCGGTGTGGGGTCCATCCTTCGATATAAGGATTCTTTGCAGTCAGGGCCAGGGCACCTGGGCACATCCTTTTTCCATTTTCCCTGGGAAAGAAAACTCAGCAGTCCAGGTTTCTGATGTCAGTTTGTAGGGCTCCCTTGGGTCTATCAGGGCAGCACAAGTTTGAGGTGGGCACAACTTCGGTGTGGGGTCCATCCTTCGATATAAGGATTTTTTGCAGTCAGGGCCAGGGGCCCAGGGCCAGGGGCCCCCGGGCACATCCTTTTTCCATTTTCCCTGGGAAAGAAAACTCAGCAGTCCAGGTTCCTGATGTCAGTTTGTAGGGCTCCCTTGGGTGTATCAGGGCAGCACAAGTTTGAGGTGGGGACAACTTCGGTGTGGGGTGCATCCTTCGATATAAGGATTTTTTGCAGTGAGGCCCCGGCCCAGGGCCAGGGGCCCCTGGGCACATCCTTTTTCCATTTTCCCTGGGAAAGAAAACTCAGCAGTCCAGGTTCCTGAAGTCAGTTTGTAGGGCTCCCTTGGGTCTATCAGGGCAGCACAAGTTTGAGGTGGGGACAAGTTCGGTGTGGGGTCCATCCTTCGATAAAAAGTTTTTTTGCAGTGAGGTGCCTGCCCAGGGCCAGGGGCCCCTGGGCACATCCTTTTTCCATTTTCCCTGGGAAAGAAAACTCAGCAGTCCAGGTTCCAGATGTCAGTTTGTAGGGCTCCCTTGGGTCTATCAGGGCAGCACAAGTTTGAGGTGGGGACAACTTCGGTGTGAGGTGCATCCTTCGATATAAGGATTCTTTGCAATGAGGCCCCTGCCCAGGGCCAGGGGCCCCTGGGCACATCCTTTTTCCATTTTCCCTGGGAAAGAAAACTCAGCAGTCCAGGTTCCTGATGTCAGTTTGTAGGGCTCCCTTGGGTCTATCAGGGCAGCACAAGTTTGAGGTGGGGACAACTTCGGTGTGGGGTCCATCCTTCGATAAAAATTTTTTTTGCAGTGAGGTGCCTGCCCAGGGCCAGGGGCCCCTGGGCACATCCTTTTTCCATTTTCCCTGGGAAAGAAAACTCAGCAGTCCAGGTTCCAGATGTCAGTTTGTAGGGCTCCCTTGGGTCTATCAGGGCAGCACAAGTTTGAGGTGGGGACAACTTCGGTGTGGGGTGCATCCTTCGATATAAGGATTTTTTGCAGTCCGGGGCAGGGGCCCCGGGCACATCCTTTTTCCATTTTCCCTGGGAAAGAAAACTCAGCAGTCCAGGTTCCTGATGTCAGTTTGTAGGGCTCCCTTGGGTGTATCAGGGCAGCACAAGTTTGAGGTGGGGACAACTTCGGTGTGGGGTCCATCCTTCGATATAAGGATTTTTTGCAGTGAGGCCCCTGCCCAAGACCAGGGGCCCCTGGGCACATCCTTTTTCCATTTTCCCTGGGAAAGAAAACTCAGCAGTCCAAGTTCCTGATGTCAGTTTGTAGGGCTCCCTTGGGTCTATCAGGGCAGCACAGCTTTGAGGTGGGGATAAATTCGGTGTGGGCTCCATCCTTCGATATAAGGATTTTTTGCAGTCAGGGCCAGGGGCCCCTCGGCACATCCTTTTTCCATTTTCCCTGGGAAAGAAAACTCAGCAGTCCAGGTTCCTGATGTTAGTTTGTAGGGCTCCCTTGGGTCTATCAGGGCAGCACAAGTTTGACGTGGGGACAATTTCGGTGTGAGGTCCATCCTTCGATATAAGGATTTTTTGTAGTAAGGGCCCTGTCCAGGGTCAGGGGCCCCTGGGCACATCCTTTGGCCATTTTCCCTGGGAAAGAAAACTCAGCAGTCCAGGTTCCTGATGTCAGTTTGTAGGGCTCCCTTGGGTCTATCAGGGCAGCACAAGTTTGAGGTGGGGACAACTTCGGTGTGGGGTCCATCCTTCGATATAAGGATTTTTTGCAGTCAGGGCCAGGGGCCCCCAGGAACATCCTTTGGCCATTTTACCTGGGAAAGAAAACTCCGCAGTCCAGGTTGCTGATGTCAGTTTGTAGGGCTCCTTTGGGTGTATCAGGGCCGCACAATTTTGAGGTGGGGACAACTTCGGTGTGGGCTCCATCGTTCGATATAAGGATTCTTTGCAGTCAGGGCCAGGGGCCCCTGGGCACAACCTTTGTCCATTTTCCCTGGGAAAGAAAACTCAGCAGTCCAGGTTCCTGATGTCAGTTTGTAGGGCTCCCTTGGGTCTATCAGGGCAGCACAAGTTTGAGGTGGGGACAACTTCGGTGTGGGGTCATCGTTTGATATAAGGTTTTTTTGTAGTGATGGCTTAGCCCACGGCCAGGGAACCCTGGGCACATCCTTTTTCCATTTTCCCTGGGAAAGAAAACTCAGCAGTCCAGGTTCCTCATGTCAGTTTGTAGGGCTCCCTTGGGTCTATCAGGGCAGCACAAGTTTGAGGTGGGGACAACTTCGGTGTGGGGTCCATCCTTCGATATAAGGATTTTTTGCAGTCAGGGCCAGGGGCCAAGGGCCAGGGGCTCCTGGGCACATCCTTTTTCCATTTTCCCTGGGAAAGAAAACTCAGCAGTCCAGGTTCCTGATGTCAGTTTGTAGGGCTCCCTTGGGTGTATCAGGGCAGCACAAGTTTGAGGTGGGGACAACTTCGGTGTGGGCTCCATCCTTCGATATAAGGATTTTTTGCAGTCAGGGCCAGGGGCCCCTGGGCACATCCTTTGGACATTTTCCCTGGGAAAGAAAACTCAGCAGTCCAGGTTCCTGATGTCAGTTTGTAGGGCTCCCTTGGGTGTATCAGGGCAGCACAAGTTTGAGTTGGGGACAACTTCGGTGTGGGGTCCATCCTTCGATATAAGGATTTTTTGCAATCAGGGCCAGGGGCCCCTGGGCACATCCTTTTTCCATTTTCCCTGGGAAAGAAAACTCAGCAGTCCAGGTTCCTGATGTCAGTTTGTAGGGCTCCCTTGGGTCTATCAGGGCAGCACCAGTTTGAGCTGGGCACAACTTCTGTGTGGGGTCCATCCTTCGATATAAGGATTTTTTGCAGTCAGGGCCAGGGGCCTCTGGGCACATCCTTTTTCCATTTCCCCTGGGAAAGAAAACTCAGCAGTCCAGGTCCCTGATGTCAGTTTGTAGGGCTCCCTTGGGTCTATCAGGGCAGCACAAGTTTGAGGTGGGGACAGCTTCGGTGTGGGGTCCATCCTTCGATATAAGGATTTTTTGCAGTCAGGGCCAGAGGCCCCTGGGCACATCCTTTTTCCATTTTCCCTGGGAAAGAAAACTCAGCAGTCCAGGTTCCTGATGTCAGTTTGTAGGGCTCCCTTGGGTCTATCAGGGCAGCACAAGTTTGAGGTGGGCACAACTTCGGTGTGGGGTCCATCCTTCGATATAAGGATTTTTTGCAGTCAGGGCCAGGGGCCCAGGGCCAGGGGCCCCCGGGCACATCCTTTTTCCATTTTCCCTGGGAAAGAAAACTCAGCAGTCCAGGTTCCTGATGTCAGTTTGTAGGGCTCCCTTGGGTCTATCAGGGCAGCACAAGTTTGAGGTGGGGACAACTTCGGTGTGGGGTGCATCCTTCGATATAAGGATTTTTTGCAGTGAGGCCCCAGCCCAGGGCCAGGGGCCCCTGGGCACATCCTTTTTCCATTTTCCCTGGGAAAGAAAACTCAGCAGTCCAGGTTCCTGAAGTCAGTTTGTAGGGCTCCCTTGGGTCTATCAGGGCAGCACAAGTTTGAGGTGGGGACAACTTCGGTGTGGGGTCCATCCTTCGATAAAAAGTTTTTTTGCAGTGAGGTGCCTGCCCAGGGCCAGGGGCCCCTGGGCACATCCTTTTTCCATTTTCCCTGGGAAAGAAAACTCAGCAGTCCAGGTTCCAGATGTCAGTTTGTAGGGCTCCCTTGGGTCTATCAGGGCAGCACAAGTTTGAGGTGGGGACAACTTCGGTGTGGGGTCCATCCTTCGATATAAGGATTTTTTGCAGTCAGGGCCAGGGGCCTCTGGGCACATCCTTTTTCCATTTCCCCTGGGAAAGAAAACTCAGCAGTCCAGGTTCCTGATGTCAGTTTGTAGGGCTCCCTTGGGTCTATCAGGGCAGCACAAGTTTGAGGTGGGGACAACTTCGGTGTGAGGTGCATCCTTCGATATAAGGATTCTTTGCAATGAGGCCCCTGCCCAGGGCCAGGGGCCCCTGGGCACATCCTTTTTCCATTTTCCCTGGGAAAGAAAACTCAGCAGTCCAGGTTCCTGATGTCAGTTTGTAGGGCTCCCTTGGGTCTATCAGGGCAGCACAAGTTTGAGGTGGGGACAACTTCGGTGTGGGGTCCATCCTTCGATAAAAATTTTTTTTGCAGTGAGGTGCCTGCCCAGGGCCAGGGGCCCCTGGGCACATCCTTTTTCCATTTTCCCTGGGAAAGAAAACTCAGCAGTCCAGGTTCCAGATGTCAGTTTGTAGGGCTCCCTTGGGTCTATCAGGGCAGCACAAGTTTGAGGTGGGGACAACTTCGGTGTGGGGTGCATCCTTCGATATAAGGATTTTTTGCAGTCAGGGGCAGGGGCCCCGGGCACATCCTTTTTCCATTTTCCCTGGGAAAGAAAACTCAGCAGTCCAGGTTCCTGATGTCAGTTTGTAGGGCTCCCTTGGGTGTATCAGGGCAGCACAAGTTTGAGGTGGGGACAACTTCGGTGTGGGGTCCATCCTTCGATATAAGGATTCTTTGCAGTGAGGTCCCAGCCCAGGGCCAGAGGCCCCTGGGCACATCCTTTTTCCGTTTTCCCTGGGAAAGAAAACTCAGCAGTCCAGGTTCCTGATGTCAGTTTGTAGGGCTGCCTTGGGTCTATCAGGGCAGCACAAGTTTGAGGTGGGCACAACTTCGGTGTGGGGTCCATCCTTCGATATAAGGATTTTTTGCAGTGAGGGCCAGGGGCCCAGGGCCAGGGGCCCCTGGGCACATCCTTTTTCCATTTTCCCTGGGAAAGAAAACTCAGCAGTCCAGGTTCCTGATGTCAGTTTGTAGGGCTCCCTTGGGTCTATCAGGGCAGCACAAGTTTGAGGTGGGGACATCTTCGGTGTGGGGTCCATCCTTCGATATAAGGATTCTTTGCAGTCAGGGCCAGGAGCCTCTGGGCACATCCTTTTTCCATTTTCCCTGGGAAAGAAAACTCAGCAGTCCAGGTTGCTGATGTCAGTTTGTAGGGCTCCCTTGGGTGTATCAGGGCAGCACAAGTTTGAGGTGGGGACAACTTCGGTGTGGGGTCCATCCTTTGATATTAGGATTTTTTGCAGTCACGGCCAGGGGCCCCCGGGCACATCCTTTTTCCATTTTCCCTGGGAAAGAAAACTCAGCAGTCCAGGTTCCTGATGTCAGTTTGTAGGGCTGCCTTGGGTCTATCAGGGCAGCACAAGTTTGAGGTGGGGACAACTTCGGTGTGGGGTCCATCCTTCGATATAAGGATTTTTTGCAGTCATGGCCAGGGGCCCCTGGGCACATCCGTTTTCCATTTTCCCTGGGAAAGAAAACTTAGCAGTCCAGGTTCCGGATGTCAGTTTGTAGGGCTCCCTTGGGTCTATCAGGGCAGCACAAGTTTGAGGTGGGGACAACTTCGGTGTGGGGTCCATCCTTCGATATAAGGATTCTTTGCAGTCAGGGCCAGGGGCCCCTGGGCACATCCTTTTTCCATTTTCCCTGGGAAAGAAAACTCAGCAGTCCAGGTTCCTGATGTCAGTTTGTAGGGCTCCCTTGGGTCTATCAGGGCAGCACAAGTTTGAGGTGGGGACAACTTCGGTGTGGGGTCCATCCTTCGATATAAGGATTTTTTGCAGTCAGGGCCAGGGGCCCCTGGGCACATCCTTTTTCCATTTTCCCTGGGAAAGAAAACTCAGCAGTCCAGGTTCCTGATGTCAGTTTGTAGGGCTCCCTTGGGTGTATCAGGGCAGCACAAGTTTGAGGTGGGCACAACTTCGGTGTGGGGTGCATCCTTCGATATAAGGATTTTTTGCAGTCAGGGCCAGGGTCCCCCAAGCACATCCTTTTTCCATTTTCCCTGGGAAAGAAAACTCAGCAGTCCAGGTTCCTGATGTCAGTTTGTAGGTCTCCCTTGGGTGTATCAGGGTAGCACAAGTTTGAGGTTGGGACAACTTCGGTGTGGGGTCCATCCTTCGATATAAGGATTCTTTGCCGTGAAGTCCCAGCCCAGGACCAGAGGCCCCTGGGCACATCCTTTTTCCATTTTCCCTGGGAAAGAAAACTCAGCAGTCCAGGTTTCTGATGTCAGTTTGTAGGGCTCCCTTGGGTCTATCAGGGCAGCACAAGTTTGAGGTGGGGACAACTTCGGTGTGGGGTGCATCCTTCGATATAAGGATTTTTTGCAGTCAGGGGCAGGGGCCCCGGGCACATCCTTTTTCCATTTTCCCTGGGAAAGAAAACTCAGCAGTCCAGGTTCCTGATGTCAGTTTGTAGGGCTCCCTTGGGTCTATCAGGGCAGCACAAGTTTGAGGTGGGGACAACTTCGGTGTGGGGTCCATCCTTCGATATAAGGATTTTTTGCAGTGAGGCCCCTGCCCAAGACCAGGGGCCCCTGGGCACATCCTTTTTCCATTTTCCCTGGGAAAGAAAACTCAGCAGTCCAAGTTCCTGATGTCAGTTTGTAGGGCTCCCTTGGGTGTATCAGGGCAGCACAGCTTTGAGGTGGGGATAAATTCGGTGTGGGCTCCATCCTTCGATATAAGGATTTTTTGCAGTCAGGGCCAGGGGCCCCTCGGCACATCCTTTTTCCATTTTCCCTGGGAAAGAAAACTCAGCAGTCCAGGTTCCTGATGTTAGTTTGTAGGGCTCCCTTGGGTCTATCAGGGCAGCACAAGTTTGACGTGGGGACAATTTCGGTGTGAGGTCCATCCTTCGATATAAGGATTTTTTGTAGTAAGGGCCCTGTCCAGGGTCAGGGGCCCCTGGGCACATCCTTTTTCCATTTTCCCTGGGAAAGAAAACTCAGCAGTCCAGGTTCCTGATGTCAGTTTGTAGGGCTCCCTTGGGTCTATCAGGGCAGCACAAGTTTGAGGTGGGGACAACTTCGGTGTGGGGTCCATCCTTCGATATAAGGATTTTTTGCAGTCAGGGCCAGGGGCCCCCAGGAACATCCTTTGGCCATTTTACCTGGGAAAGAAAACTCCGCAGTCCAGGTTGCTGATGTCAGTTTGTAGGGCTCCTTTGGGTGTATCAGGGCCGCACAATTTTGAGGTGGGGACAACTTCGGTGTGGGCTCCATCGTTCGATATAAGGATTCTTTGCAGTCAGGGCCAGGGGCCCCTGGGCACAACCTTTTTCCATTTTCCCTGGGAAAGAAAACTCAGCAGTCCAGGTTCCTGATGTCAGTTTGTAGGGCTCCCTTGGGTCTATCAGGGCAGCACAAGTTTGAGGTGGGGACAACTTCGGTGTGGGGTCATCGTTTGATATAAGGTTTTTTTGTAGTGATGGCTTAGCCCACGGCCAGGGAACCCTGGGCACATCCTTTTTCCATTTTCCCTGGGAAAGAAAACTCAGCAGTCCAGGTTCCTCATGTCAGTTTGTAGGGCTCCCTTGGGTCTATCAGGGCAGCACAAGTTTGAGGTGGGGACAACTTCGGTGTGGGGTCCATCCTTCGATATAAGGATTTTTTGCAGTCAGGGCCAGGGGCCAAGGGCCAGGGGCTCCTGGGCACATCCTTTTTCCATTTTCCCTGGGAAAGAAAACTCAGCAGTCCAGGTTCCTGATGTCAGTTTGTAGGGCTCCCTTGGGTGTATCAGGGCAGCACAAGTTTGAGGTGGGGACAACTTCGGTGTGGGCTCCATCCTTCGATATAAGGATTTTTTGCAGTCAGGGCCAGGGGCCCCTGGGCACATCCTTTGGACATTTTCCCTGGGAAAGAAAACTCAGCAGTCCAGGTTCCTGATGTCAGTTTGTAGGGCTCCCTTGGGTGTATCAGGGCAGCACAAGTTTGAGTTGGGGACAACTTCGGTGTGGGGTCCATCCTTCGATATAAGGATTTTTTGCAATCAGGGCCAGGGGCCCCTGGGCACATCCTTTTTCCATTTTCCCTGGGAAAGAAAACTCAGCAGTCCAGGTTCCTGATGTCAGTTTGTAGGGCTCCCTTGGGTCTATCAGGGCAGCACCAGTTTGAGCTGGGCACAACTTCTGTGTGGGGTCCATCCTTCGATATAAGGATTTTTTGCAGTCAGGGCCAGGGGCCTCTGGGCACATCCTTTTTCCATTTCCCCTGGGAAAGAAAACTCAGCAGTCCAGGTCCCTGATGTCAGTTTGTAGGGCTCCCTTGGGTCTATCAGGGCAGCACAAGTTTGAGGTGGGGACAGCTTCGGTGTGGGGTCCATCCTTCGATATAAGGATTTTTTGCAGTCAGGGCCAGAGGCCCCTGGGCACATCCTTTTTCCATTTTCCCTGGGAAAGAAAACTCAGCAGTCCAGGTTCCTGATGTCAGTTTGTAGGGCTCCCTTGGGTCTATCAGGGCAGCACAAGTTTGAGGTGGGCACAACTTCGGTGTGGGGTCCATCCTTCGATATAAGGATTTTTTGCAGTCAGGGCCAGGGGCCCAGGGCCAGGGGCCCCCGGGCACATCCTTTTTCCATTTTCCCTGGGAAAGAAAACTCAGCAGTCCAGGTTCCTGATGTCAGTTTGTAGGGCTCCCTTGGGTGTATCAGGGCAGCACAAGTTTGAGGTGGGGACAACTTCGGTGTGGGGTGCATCCTTCGATATAAGGATTTTTTGAAGTGAGGCCCCAGCCCAGGGCCAGGGGCCCCTGGGCACATCCTTTTTCCATTTTCCCTGGGAAAGAAAACTCAGCAGTCCAGGTTCCTGAAGTCAGTTTGTAGGGCTCCCTTGGGTCTATCAGGGCAGCACAAGTTTGAGGTGGGGACAACTTCGGTGTGGGGTCCATCCTTCGATAAAAAGTTTTTTTGCAGTGAGGTGCCTGCCCAGGGCCAGGGGCCCCTGGGCACATCCTTTTTCCATTTTCCCTGGGAAAGAAAACTCAGCAGTCCAGGTTCCTGATGTCAGTTTGTAGGGCTGCCTTGGGTCTATCAGGGCAGCACAAGTTTGAGGTGGGGACAACTTCGGTGTGGGCTCCATCCTTCGATATAAGGATTTTTTGCAGTCAGGGCCAGGGGCCCCTGGGCACATCCGTTTTCCATTTTCCCTGGGAAAGAAAACTCAGCAGTCCAGGTTCCGGATGTCAGTTTGTAGGGCTCCCTTGGGTCTATCAGGGCAGCACAAGTTTGAGGTGGGGACATCTTCGGTGTGGGGTCCATCCTTCGATATAAGGATTCTTTGCAGTCAGGGCCAGGGCACCTGGGCACATCCTTTTTCCATTTTCCCTGGGAAAGAAAACTCAGCAGTCCAGGTTTCTGATGTCAGTTTGTAGGGCTCCCTTGGGTGTATCAGGGCAGCACAAGTTTGAGGTGGGGACAACTTCGGTGTGGGGTCCATCCTTCGATATAAGGATTTTTTGCAGTCAGGGCCAGGGGCCCAGGGCCAGGGGCCCCCGGGCACATCCTTTTTCCATTTTCCCTGGGAAAGAAAACTCAGCAGTCCAGGTTCCTGATGTCAGTTTGTAGGGCTCCCTTGGGTGTATCAGGGCAGCACAAGTTTGAGGTGGGGACAACTTCGGTGTGGGGTGCATCCTTCGATATAAGGATTTTTTGCAGTGAGGCCCCTGCCCAGGGCCAGGGGCCCCTGGGCACATCCTTTTTCCATTTTCCCTGGGAAAGAAAACTCAGCAGTCCAGGTTCCTGATGTCAGTTTGTAGGGCTCCCTTGGGTGTATCAGGGCAGCACAAGTTTGAGGTGGGGACAACTTCGGTGTGGGGTCCATCCTTCGATAAAAATTTTTTTTGCAGTGAGGTGCCTGCCCAGGGCCAGGGGCCCCTGGGCACATCCTTTTTCCATTTTCCCTGGGAAAGAAAACTCAGCAGTCCAGGTTCCAGATGTCAGTTTGTAGGGCTCCCTTGGGTCTATCAGGGCAGCACAAGTTTGAGGTGGGGACAACTTCGGTGTGGGGTGCATCCTTCGATATAAGGATTTTTTGCAGTCAGGGGCAGGGGCCCCGGGCACATCCTTTTTCCATTTTCCCTGGGAAAGAAAACTCAGCAGTCCAGGTTCCTGATGTCAGTTTGTAGGGCTCCCTTGGGTCTATCAGGGCAGCACAAGTTTGAGGTGGGGACAACTTCGGTGTGGGGTCCATCCTTCGATATAAGGATTTTTTGCAGTGAGGCCCCTGCCCAAGACCAGGGGCCCCTGGGCACATCCTTTTTCCATTTTCCCTGGGAAAGAAAACTCAGCAGTCCAAGTTCCTGATGTCAGTTTGTAGGGCTCCCTTGGGTCTATCAGGGCAGCACAGCTTTGAGGTGGGGATAAATTCGGTGTGGGCTCCATCCTTCGATATAAGGATTTTTTGCAGTCAGGGCCAGGGGCCCCTCGGCACATCCTTTTTCCATTTTCCCTGGGAAAGAAAACTCAGCAGTCCAGGTTCCTGATGTTAGTTTGTAGGGCTCCCTTGGGTCTATCAGGGCAGCACAAGTTTGACGTGGGGACAATTTCGGTGTGAGGTCCATCCTTCGATATAAGGATTTTTTGTAGTAAGGGCCCTGTCCAGGGTCAGGGGCCCCTGGGCACATCCTTTTTCCATTTTCCCTGGGAAAGAAAACTCAGCAGTCCAGGTTCCTGATGTCAGTTTGTAGGGCTCCCTTGGGTCTATCAGGGCAGCACAAGTTTGAGGTGGGGACAACTTCGGTGTGGGGTCCATCCTTCGATATAAGGATTTTTTGCAGTCAGGGCCAGGGGCCCCCAGGAACATCCTTTGGCCATTTTACCTGGGAAAGAAAACTCCGCAGTCCAGGTTGCTGATGTCAGTTTGTAGGGCTCCTTTGGGTGTATCAGGGCCGCACAATTTTGAGGTGGGGACAACTTCGGTGTGGGCTCCATCGTTCGATATAAGGATTCTTTGCAGTCAGGGCCAGGGGCCCCTGGGCACAACCTTTTTCCATTTTCCCTGGGAAAGAAAACTCAGCAGTCCAGGTTCCTGATGTCAGTTTGTAGGGCTCCCTTGGGTCTATCAGGGCAGCACAAGTTTGAGGTGGGGACAACTTCGGTGTGGGGTCATCGTTTGATATAAGGTTTTTTTGTAGTGATGGCTTAGCCCACGGCCAGGGAACCCTGGGCACATCCTTTTTCCATTTTCCCTGGGAAAGAAAACTCAGCAGTCCAGGTTCCTCATGTCAGTTTGTAGGGCTCCCTTGGGTCTATCAGGGCAGCACAAGTTTGAGGTGGGGACAACTTCGGTGTGGGGTCCATCCTTCGATATAAGGATTTTTTGCAGTCAGGTCCAGGGGCCAAGGGCCAGGGGCTCCTGGGCACATCCTTTTTCCATTTTCCCTGGGAAAGAAAACTCAGCAGTCCAGGTTCCTGATGTCAGTTTGTAGGGCTCCCTTGGGTGTATCAGGGCAGCACAAGTTTGAGGTGGGGACAACTTCGGTGTGGGCTCCATCCTTCGATATAAGGATTTTTTGCAGTCAGGGCCAGGGGCCCCTGGGCACATCCTTTGGACATTTTCCCTGGGAAAGAAAACTCAGCAGTCCAGGTTCCTGATGTCAGTTTGTAGGGCTCCCTTGGGTGTATCAGGGCAGCACAAGTTTGAGTTGGGGACAACTTCGGTGTGGGGTCCATCCTTCGATATAAGGATTTTTTGCAATCAGGGCCAGGGGCCCCTGGGCACATCCTTTTTCCATTTTCCCTGGGAAAGAAAACTCAGCAGTCCAGGTTCCTGATGTCAGTTTGTAGGGCTCCCTTGGGTCTATCAGGGCAGCACCAGTTTGAGCTGGGCACAACTTCTGTGTGGGGTCCATCCTTCGATATAAGGATTTTTTGCAGTCAGGGCCAGGGGCCTCTGGGCACATCCTTTTTCCATTTCCCCTGGGAAAGAAAACTCAGCAGTCCAGGTCCCTGATGTCAGTTTGTAGGGCTCCCTTGGGTCTATCAGGGCAGCACAAGTTTGAGGTGGGGACAGCTTCGGTGTGGGGTCCATCCTTCGATATAAGGATTTTTTGCAGTCAGGGCCAGAGGCCCCTGGGCACATCCTTTTTCCATTTTCCCTGGGAAAGAAAACTCAGCAGTCCAGGTTCCTGATGTCAGTTTGTAGGGCTCCCTTGGGTCTATCAGGGCAGCACAAGTTTGAGGTGGGCACAACTTCGGTGTGGGGTCCATCCTTCGATATAAGGATTTTTTGCAGTCAGGGCCAGGGGCCCAGGGCCAGGGGCCCCCGGGCACATCCTTTTTCCATTTTCCCTGGGAAAGAAAACTCAGCAGTCCAGGTTCCTGATGTCAGTTTGTAGGGCTCCCTTGGGTGTATCAGGGCAGCACAAGTTTGAGGTGGGGACAACTTCGGTGTGGGGTGCATCCTTCGATATAAGGATTTTTTGAAGTGAGGCCCCAGCCCAGGGCCAGGGGCCCCTGGGCACATCCTTTTTCCATTTTCCCTGGGAAAGAAAACTCAGCAGTCCAGGTTCCTGAAGTCAGTTTGTAGGGCTCCCTTGGGTCTATCAGGGCAGCACAAGTTTGAGGTGGGGACAACTTCGGTGTGGGGTCCATCCTTCGATAAAAAGTTTTTTTGCAGTGAGGTGCCTGCCCAGGGCCAGGGGCCCCTGGGCACATCCTTTTTCCATTTTCCCTGGGAAAGAAAACTCAGCAGTCCAGGTTCCTGATGTCAGTTTGTAGGGCTGCCTTGGGTCTATCAGGGCAGCACAAGTTTGAGGTGGGGACAACTTCGGTGTGGGCTCCATCCTTCGATATAAGGATTTTTTGCAGTCAGGGCCAGGGGCCCCTGGGCACATCCGTTTTCCATTTTCCCTGGGAAAGAAAACTCAGCAGTCCAGGTTCCGGATGTCAGTTTGTAGGGCTCCCTTGGGTCTATCAGGGCAGCACAAGTTTGAGGTGGGGACATCTTCGGTGTGGGGTCCATCCTTCGATATAAGGATTCTTTGCAGTCAGGGCCAGGGCACCTGGGCACATCCTTTTTCCATTTTCCCTGGGAAAGAAAACTCAGCAGTCCAGGTTTCTGATGTCAGTTTGTAGGGCTCCCTTGGGTGTATCAGGGCAGCACAAGTTTGAGGTGGGGACAACTTCGGTGTGGGGTCCATCCTTCGATATAAGGATTTTTTGCAGTCAGGGCCAGGGGCCCAGGGCCAGGGGCCCCCGGGCACATCCTTTTTCCATTTTCCCTGGGAAAGAAAACTCAGCAGTCCAGGTTCCTGATGTCAGTTTGTAGGGCTCCCTTGGGTGTATCAGGGCAGCACAAGTTTGAGGTGGGGACAACTTCGGTGTGGGGTGCATCCTTCGATATAAGGATTTTTTGCAGTGAGGCCCCTGCCCAGGGCCAGGGGCCCCTGGGCACATCCTTTTTCCATTTTCCCTGGGAAAGAAAACTCAGCAGTCCAGGTTCCTGATGTCAGTTTGTAGGGCTCCCTTGGGTGTATCAGGGCAGCACAAGTTTGAGGTGGGGACAACTTCGGTGTGGGGTCCATCCTTCGATAAAAATTTTTTTTGCAGTGAGGTGCCTGCCCAGGGCCAGGGGCCCCTGGGCACATCCTTTTTCCATTTTCCCTGGGAAAGAAAACTCAGCAGTCCAGGTTCCAGATGTCAGTTTGTAGGGCTCCCTTGGGTCTATCAGGGCAGCACAAGTTTGAGGTGGGGACAACTTCGGTGTGGGGTGCATCCTTCGATATAAGGATTTTTTGCAGTCAGGGGCAGGGGCCCCGGGCACATCCTTTTTCCATTTTCCCTGGGAAAGAAAACTCAGCAGTCCAGGTTCCTGATGTCAGTTTGTAGGGCTCCCTTGGGTCTATCAGGGCAGCACAAGTTTGAGGTGGGGACAACTTCGGTGTGGGGTCCATCCTTCGATATAAGGATTTTTTGCAGTGAGGCCCCTGCCCAAGACCAGGGGCCCCTGGGCACATCCTTTTTCCATTTTCCCTGGGAAAGAAAACTCAGCAGTCCAAGTTCCTGATGTCAGTTTGTAGGGCTCCCTTGGGTCTATCAGGGCAGCACAGCTTTGAGGTGGGGATAAATTCGGTGTGGGCTCCATCCTTCGATATAAGGATTTTTTGCAGTCAGGGCCAGGGGCCCCTCGGCACATCCTTTTTCCATTTTCCCTGGGAAAGAAAACTCAGCAGTCCAGGTTCCTGATGTTAGTTTGTAGGGCTCCCTTGGGTCTATCAGGGCAGCACAAGTTTGACGTGGGGACAATTTCGGTGTGAGGTCCATCCTTCGATATAAGGATTTTTTGTAGTAAGGGCCCTGTCCAGGGTCAGGGGCCCCTGGGCACATCCTTTTTCCATTTTCCCTGGGAAAGAAAACTCAGCAGTCCAGGTTCCTGATGTCAGTTTGTAGGGCTCCCTTGGGTCTATCAGGGCAGCACAAGTTTGAGGTGGGGACAACTTCGGTGTGGGGTCCATCCTTCGATATAAGGATTTTTTGCAGTCAGGGCCAGGGGCCCCCAGGAACATCCTTTGGCCATTTTACCTGGGAAAGAAAACTCCGCAGTCCAGGTTGCTGATGTCAGTTTGTAGGGCTCCTTTGGGTGTATCAGGGCCGCACAATTTTGAGGTGGGGACAACTTCGGTGTGGGCTCCATCGTTCGATATAAGGATTCTTTGCAGTCAGGGCCAGGGGCCCCTGGGCACAACCTTTTTCCATTTTCCCTGGGAAAGAAAACTCAGCAGTCCAGGTTCCTGATGTCAGTTTGTAGGGCTCCCTTGGGTCTATCAGGGCAGCACAAGTTTGAGGTGGGGACAACTTCGGTGTGGGGTCATCGTTTGATATAAGGTTTTTTTGTAGTGATGGCTTAGCCCACGGCCAGGGAACCCTGGGCACATCCTTTTTCCATTTTCCCTGGGAAAGAAAACTCAGCAGTCCAGGTTCCTCATGTCAGTTTGTAGGGCTCCCTTGGGTCTATCAGGGCAGCACAAGTTTGAGGTGGGGACAACTTCGGTGTGGGGTCCATCCTTCGATATAAGGATTTTTTGCAGTCAGGTCCAGGGGCCAAGGGCCAGGGGCTCCTGGGCACATCCTTTTTCCATTTTCCCTGGGAAAGAAAACTCAGCAGTCCAGGTTCCTGATGTCAGTTTGTAGGGCTCCCTTGGGTGTATCAGGGCAGCACAAGTTTGAGGTGGGGACAACTTCGGTGTGGGCTCCATCCTTCGATATAAGGATTTTTTGCAGTCAGGGCCAGGGGCCCCTGGGCACATCCTTTGGACATTTTCCCTGGGAAAGAAAACTCAGCAGTCCAGGTTCCTGATGTCAGTTTGTAGGGCTCCCTTGGGTGTATCAGGGCAGCACAAGTTTGAGTTGGGGACAACTTCGGTGTGGGGTCCATCCTTCGATATAAGGATTTTTTGCAATCAGGGCCAGGGGCCCCTGGGCACATCCTTTTTCCATTTTCCCTGGGAAAGAAAACTCAGCAGTCCAGGTTCCTGATGTCAGTTTGTAGGGCTCCCTTGGGTCTATCAGGGCAGCACCAGTTTGAGCTGGGCACAACTTCTGTGTGGGGTCCATCCTTCGATATAAGGATTTTTTGCAGTCAGGGCCAGGGGCCTCTGGGCACATCCTTTTTCCATTTCCCCTGGGAAAGAAAACTCAGCAGTCCAGGTCCCTGATGTCAGTTTGTAGGGCTCCCTTGGGTCTATCAGGGCAGCACAAGTTTGAGGTGGGGACAGCTTCGGTGTGGGGTCCATCCTTCGATATAAGGATTTTTTGCAGTCAGGGCCAGAGGCCCCTGGGCACATCCTTTTTCCATTTTCCCTGGGAAAGAAAACTCAGCAGTCCAGGTTCCTGATGTCAGTTTGTAGGGCTCCCTTGGGTCTATCAGGGCAGCACAAGTTTGAGGTGGGCACAACTTCGGTGTGGGGTCCATCCTTCGATATAAGGATTTTTTGCAGTCAGGGCCAGGGGCCCAGGGCCAGGGGCCCCCGGGCACATCCTTTTTCCATTTTCCCTGGGAAAGAAAACTTAGCAGTCCAGGTTCCGGATGTCAGTTTGTAGGGCTCCCTTGGGTGTATCAGGGCAGCACAAGTTTGAGGTGGGGACAACTTCGGTGTGGGGTGCATCCTTCGATATAAGGATTTTTTGCAGTGAGGCCCCAGCCCAGGGCCAGGGGCCCCTGGGCACATCCTTTTTCCATTTTCCCTGGGAAAGAAAACTCAGCAGTCCAGGTTCCTGAAGTCAGTTTGTAGGGCTCCCTTGGGTCTATCAGGGCAGCACAAGTTTGAGGTGGGGACAACTTCGGTGTGGGGTCCATCCTTCGATAAAAAGTTTTTTTGCAGTGAGGTGCCTGCCCAGGGCCAGGGGCCCCTGGGCACATCCTTTTTCCATTTTCCCTGGGAAAGAAAACTCAGCAGTCCAGGTTCCAGATGTCAGTTTGTAGGGCTCCCTTGGGTCTATCAGGGCAGCACAAGTTTGAGGTGGGGACAACTTCGGTGTGGGGTCCATCCTTCGATATAAGGATTTTTTGCAGTCAGGGCCAGGGGCCTCTGGGCACATCCTTTTTCCATTTTCCCTGGGAAAGAAAACTCAGCAGTCCAGGTTCCTGATGTCAGTTTGTAGGGCTCCCTTGGGTCTATCAGGGCAGCACAAGTTTGAGGTGGGGACAACTTCGGTGTGAGGTGCATCCTTCGATATAAGGATTCTTTGCAATGAGGCCCCTGCCCAGGGCCAGGGGCCCCTGGGCACATCCTTTTTCCATTTTCCCTGGGAAAGAAAACTCAGCAGTCCAGGTTCCTGATGTCAGTTTGTAGGGCTCCCTTGGGTCTATCAGGGCAGCACAAGTTTGAGGTGGGGACAACTTCGGTGTGGGGTCCATCCTTCGATAAAAATTTTTTTTGCAGTGAGGTGCCTGCCCAGGGCCAGGGGCCCCTGGGCACATCCTTTTTCCATTTTCCCTGGGAAAGAAAACTCAGCAGTCCAGGTTCCAGATGTCAGTTTGTAGGGCTCCCTTGGGTCTATCAGGGCAGCACAAGTTTGAGGTGGGGACAACTTCGGTGTGGGGTGCATCCTTCGATATAAGGATTTTTTGCAGTCAGGGGCAGGGGCCCCGGGCACATCCTTTTTCCATTTTCCCTGGGAAAGAAAACTCAGCAGTCCAGGTTCCTGATGTCAGTTTGTAGGGCTCCCTTGGGTCTATCAGGGCAGCACAAGTTTGAGGTGGGGACATCTTCGGTGTGGGGTCCATCCTTCGATATAAGGATTCTTTGCAGTCAGGGCCAGGAGCCTCTGGGCACATCCTTTTTCCATTTTCCCTGGGAAAGAAAACTCAGCAGTCCAGGTTCCTGATGTCAGTTTGTAGGGCTCCCTTGGGTGTATCAGGGCAGCACAAGTTTGAGGTGGGGACAACTTCGGTGTGGGGTCCATCCTTTGATATTAGGATTTTTTGCAGTCACGGCCAGGGGCCCCCGGGCACATCCTTTTTCCATTTTCCCTGGGAAAGAAAACTCAGCAGTCCAGGTTCCTGATGTCAGTTTGTAGGGCTGCCTTGGGTCTATCAGGGCAGCACAAGTTTGAGGTGGGGACAACTTCGGTGTGGGCTCCATCCTTCGATATAAGGATTTTTTGCAGTCAGGGCCAGGGGCCCCTGGGCACATCCGTTTTCCATTTTCCCTGGGAAAGAAAACTTAGCAGTCCAGGTTCCGGATGTCAGTTTGTAGGGCTCCCTTGGGTCTATCAGGGCAGCACAAGTTTGAGGTGGGGACAACTTCGGTGTGGGGTCCATCCTTCGATATAAGGATTTTTTGCAGTCAGGGCCAGGGGCCCCTGGGCACACCCTTTTTCCATTTTCCCTGGGAAAGAAAACTCAGCAGTCCAGGTTCCTGATGTCAGTTTGTAGGGCTCCCTTGGGTCTATCAGGGCAGCACAAGTTTGAGGTTGGGACAACTTCGGTGTGGGGTCCATCCTTCGATATAAGGATTCTTTGCAGTCAGGGCCAGGGGCCCCTGGGCACATCCTTTTTCCATTTTCCCTGGGAAAGAAAACTCAGCAGTCCAGGTTCCTCATGTCAGTTTGTAGGGCTCCCTTGGGTCTATCAGGGCAGCACAAGTTTGAGGTGGGGACAACTTCGGTGTGGGGTCCATCCTTCGATATAAGGATTTTTTGCAGTTAGGGCCAGGGGCCCCTGGGCACATCCTTTTTCCATTTTCCCTGGGAAAGAAAACTCAGCAGTCCAGGTTCCTGATGTCAGTTTGTAGGGCTCCCTTGGGTCTATCAGGGCAGCACAAGTTTGAGGTGGGGACAACTTCGGTGTGGGGTCCATCATTCGATATAAGGATTTTTTGCAGTCAGGGCCAGGGGCCCAGGGCCAGGGGCCCCCGGGCACACCCTTTTTCCATTTTCCCTGGGAAAGAAAACTCAGCAGTCCAGGTTCCTGATGTCAGTTTGTAGGGCTCCCTTGGGTCTATCAGGGCAGCACAAGTTTGAGGTGGGGACATCTTCGGTGTGGGGTCCATCCTTCGATATAAGGATTCTTTGCAGTCAGGGCCCCGGCACCTGGGCACATCCTTTTTCCATTTTCCCTGGGAAAGAAAACTTAGCAGTCCAGGTTTCTGATGTCAGTTTGTAGGGCTCCCTTGGGTCTATCAGGGCAGCACAAGTTTGAGGTGGGCACAACTTCGGTGTGGGGTCCATCCTTCGATATAAGGATTTTTTGCAGTCAGGGCCAGGGGCCCAGGGCCAGGGGCCCCCGGGCACATACTTTGGCCATTTTCCCTGGGAAAGAAAACTCAGCAGTCCAGGTTCCTGAAGTCAGTTTGTAGGGCTCCCTTGGGTCTATCAGGGCAGCACAAGTTTGAGGTGGGGACAACTTCGGTGTGGGGTCCATCCTTCGATAAAAAGTTTTTTTGCAGTGAGGTGCCTGCCCAGGGCCAGGGGCCCCTGGGCACATCCTTTTTCCATTTTCCCTGGGAAAGAAAACTCAGCAGTCCAGGTTCCAGATGTCAGTTTGTAGGGCTCCCTTGGGTCTATCAGGGCAGCACAAGTTTGAGGTGGGGACAACTTCGGTGTGGGGTCCATCCTTCGATATAAGGATTTTTTGCAGTCAGGGCCAGGGGCCTCTGGGCACATCCTTTTTCCATTTTCCCTGGGAAAGAAAACTCAGCAGTCCAGGTTCCTGATGTCAGTTTGTAGGGCTCCCTTGGGTCTATCAGGGCAGCACAAGTTTGAGGTGGGGACAACTTCGGTGTGAGGTGCATCCTTCGATATAAGGATTCTTTGCAATGAGGCCCCTGCCCAGGGCCAGGGGCCCCTGGGCACATCCTTTTTCCATTTTCCCTGGGAAAGAAAACTCAGCAGTCCAGGTTCCTGATGTCAGTTTGTAGGGCTCCCTTGGGTCTATCAGGGCAGCACAAGTTTGAGGTGGGGACAACTTCGGTGTGGGGTCCATCCTTCGATAAAAATTTTTTTTGCAGTGAGGTGCCTGCCCAGGGCCAGGGGCCCCTGGGCACATCCTTTTTCCATTTTCCCTGGGAAAGAAAACTCAGCAGTCCAGGTTCCAGATGTCAGTTTGTAGGGCTCCCTTGGGTCTATCAGGGCAGCACAAGTTTGAGGTGGGGACAACTTCGGTGTGGGGTGCATCCTTCGATATAAGGATTTTTTGCAGTCAGGGGCAGGGGCCCCGGGCACATCCTTTTTCCATTTTCCCTGGGAAAGAAAACTCAGCAGTCCAGGTTCCTGATGTCAGTTTGTAGGGCTCCCTTGGGTGTGTCAGGGCAGCACAAGTTTGAGGTGGGGACAACTTCGGTGTGGGGTCCATCCTTCGATATAAGGATTCTTTGCAGTGAGGTCCCAGCCCAGGGCCAGAGGCCCCTGGGCACATCCTTTTTCCGTTTTCCCTGGGAAAGAAAACTCAGCAGTCCAGGTTCCTGATGTCAGTTTGTAGGGCTGCCTTGGGTCTATCAGGGCAGCACAAGTTTGAGGTGGGCACAACTTCGGTGTGGGGTCCATCCTTCGATATAAGGATTTTTTGCAGTGAGGGCCAGGGGCCCAGGGCCAGGGGCCCCTGGGCACATCCTTTTTCCATTTTCCCTGGGAAAGAAAACTCAGCAGTCCAGGTTCCTGATGTCAGTTTGTAGGGCTCCCTTGGGTCTATCAGGGCAGCACAAGTTTGAGGTGGGGACATCTTCGGTGTGGGGTCCATCCTTCGATATAAGGATTCTTTGCAGTCAGGGCCAGGAGCCTCTGGGCACATCCTTTTTCCATTTTCCCTGGGAAAGAAAACTCAGCAGTCCAGGTTGCTGATGTCAGTTTGTAGGGCTCCCTTGGGTGTATCAGGGCAGCACAAGTTTGAGGTGGGGACAACTTCGGTGTGGGGTCCATCCTTTGATATTAGGATTTTTTGCAGTCACGGCCAGGGGCCCCCGGGCACATACTTTTTCCATTTTCCCTGGGAAAGAAAACTCAGCAGTCCAGGTTCCTGATGTCAGTTTGTAGGGCTGCCTTGGGTCTATCAGGGCAGCACAAGTTTGAGGTGGGGACAACTTCGGTGTGGGGTCCATCCTTCGATATAAGGATTTTTTGCAGTCAGGGCCAGGGGCCCCTGGGCACATCCTTTTTCCATTTTCCCTGGGAAAGAAAACTCAGCAGTCCAGGTTCCTGATGTCAGTTTGTAGGGCTCCCTTGGGTGTATCAGGGCAGCACAAGTTTGAGGTGGGCACAACTTCGGTGTGGGGTGCATCCTTCGATATAAGGATTTTTTGCAGTCAGGGCCAGGGTCCCCCAAGCACAACCTTTTTCCATTTTCCCTGGGAAAGAAAACTCAGCAGTCCAGGTTCCTGATGTCAGTTTGTAGGGCTCCCTTGGGTCTATCAGGGCAGCACAAGTTTGAGGTGGGCACAACTTCGGTGTGGGGTCCATCCTTCGATATAAGGATTTTTTGCAGTCAGGGCCAGGGGCCCAGGGCCAGGGGCCCCCGGGCACATCCTTTTTCCATTTTCCCTGGGAAAGAAAACTTAGCAGTCCAGGTTCCGGATGTCAGTTTGTAGGGCTCCCTTGGGTGTATCAGGGCAGCACAAGTTTGAGGTGGGGACAACTTCGGTGTGGGGTGCATCCTTCGATATAAGGATTTTTTGCAGTGAGGCCCCAGCCCAGGGCCAGGGGCCCCTGGGCACATCCTTTTTCCATTTTCCCTGGGAAAGAAAACTCAGCAGTCCAGGTTCCTGAAGTCAGTTTGTAGGGCTCCCTTGGGTCTATCAGGGCAGCACAAGTTTGAGGTGGGGACAACTTCGGTGTGGGGTCCATCCTTCGATAAAAAGTTTTTTTGCAGTGAGGTGCCTGCCCAGGGCCAGGGGCCCCTGGGCACATCCTTTTTCCATTTTCCCTGGGAAAGAAAACTCAGAAGTCCAGGTTCCAGATGTCAGTTTGTAGGGCTCCCTTGGGTCTATCAGGGCAGCACAAGTTTGAGGTGGGGACAACTTCGGTGTGGGGTCCATCCTTCGATATAAGGATTTTTTGCAGTCAGGGCCAGGGGCCTCTGGGCACATCCTTTTTCCATTTTCCCTGGGAAAGAAAACTCAGCAGTCCAGGTTCCTGATGTCAGTTTGTAGGGCTCCCTTGGGTCTATCAGGGCAGCACAAGTTTGAGGTGGGGACAACTTCGGTGTGAGGTGCATCCTTCGATATAAGGATTCTTTGCAATGAGGCCCCTGCCCAGGGCCAGGGGCCCCTGGGCACATCCTTTTTCCATTTTCCCTGGGAAAGAAAACTCAGCAGTCCAGGTTCCTGATGTCAGTTTGTAGGGCTCCCTTGGGTCTATCAGGGCAGCACAAGTTTGAGGTGGGGACAACTTCGGTGTGGGGTCCATCCTTCGATAAAAATTTTTTTTGCAGTGAGGTGCCTGCCCAGGGCCAGGGGCCCCTGGGCACATCCTTTTTCCATTTTCCCTGGGAAAGAAAACTCAGCAGTCCAGGTTCCAGATGTCAGTTTGTAGGGCTCCCTTGGGTCTATCAGGGCAGCACAAGTTTGAGGTGGGGACAACTTCGGTGTGGGGTGCATCCTTCGATATAAGGATTTTTTGCAGTCAGGGGCAGGGGCCCCGGGCACATCCTTTTTCCATTTTCCCTGGGAAAGAAAACTCAGCAGTCCAGGTTCCTGATGTCAGTTTGTAGGGCTCCCTTGGGTCTATCAGGGCAGCACAAGTTTGAGGTGGGGACATCTTCGGTGTGGGGTCCATCCTTCGATATAAGGATTCTTTGCAGTCAGGGCCAGGAGCCTCTGGGCACATCCTTTTTCCATTTTCCCTGGGAAAGAAAACTCAGCAGTCCAGGTTCCTGATGTCAGTTTGTAGGGCTCCCTTGGGTGTATCAGGGCAGCACAAGTTTGAGGTGGGGACAACTTCGGTGTGGGGTCCATCCTTTGATATTAGGATTTTTTGCAGTCACGGCCAGGGGCCCCCGGGCACATCCTTTTTCCATTTTCCCTGGGAAAGAAAACTCAGCAGTCCAGGTTCCTGATGTCAGTTTGTAGGGCTGCCTTGGGTCTATCAGGGCAGCACAAGTTTGAGGTGGGGACAACTTCGGTGTGGGCTCCATCCTTCGATATAAGGATTTTTTGCAGTCAGGGCCAGGGGCCCCTGGGCACATCCGTTTTCCATTTTCCCTGGGAAAGAAAACTTAGCAGTCCAGGTTCCGGATGTCAGTTTGTAGGGCTCCCTTGGGTCTATCAGGGCAGCACAAGTTTGAGGTGGGGACAACTTCGGTGTGGGGTCCATCCTTCGATATAAGGATTTTTTGCAGTCAGGGCCAGGGGCCCCTGGGCACACCCTTTTTCCATTTTCCCTGGGAAAGAAAACTCAGCAGTCCAGGTTCCTGATGTCAGTTTGTAGGGCTCCCTTGGGTCTATCAGGGCAGCACAAGTTTGAGGTTGGGACAACTTCGGTGTGGGGTCCATCCTTCGATATAAGGATTCTTTGCAGTCAGGGCCAGGGGCCCCTGGGCACATCCTTTTTCCATTTTCCCTGGGAAAGAAAACTCAGCAGTCCAGGTTCCTCATGTCAGTTTGTAGGGCTCCCTTGGGTCTATCAGGGCAGCACAAGTTTGAGGTGGGGACAACTTCGGTGTGGGGTCCATCCTTCGATATAAGGATTTTTTGCAGTTAGGGCCAGGGGCCCCTGGGCACATCCTTTTTCCATTTTCCCTGGGAAAGAAAACTCAGCAGTCCAGGTTCCTGATGTCAGTTTGTAGGGCTCCCTTGGGTCTATCAGGGCAGCACAAGTTTGAGGTGGGGACAACTTCGGTGTGGGGTCCATCATTCGATATAAGGATTTTTTGCAGTCAGGGCCAGGGGCCCAGGGCCAGGGGCCCCCGGGCACACCCTTTTTCCATTTTCCCTGGGAAAGAAAACTCAGCAGTCCAGGTTCCTGATGTCAGTTTGTAGGGCTCCCTTGGGTCTATCAGGGCAGCACAAGTTTGAGGTGGGGACATCTTCGGTGTGGGGTCCATCCTTCGATATAAGGATTCTTTGCAGTCAGGGCCCCGGCACCTGGGCACATCCTTTTTCCATTTTCCCTGGGAAAGAAAACTTAGCAGTCCAGGTTTCTGATGTCAGTTTGTAGGGCTCCCTTGGGTCTATCAGGGCAGCACAAGTTTGAGGTGGGCACAACTTCGGTGTGGGGTCCATCCTTCGATATAAGGATTTTTTGCAGTCAGGGCCAGGGGCCCAGGGCCAGGGGCCCCCGGGCACATACTTTGGCCATTTTCCCTGGGAAAGAAAACTCAGCAGTCCAGGTTCCTGAAGTCAGTTTGTAGGGCTCCCTTGGGTCTATCAGGGCAGCACAAGTTTGAGGTGGGGACAACTTCGGTGTGGGGTCCATCCTTCGATAAAAAGTTTTTTTGCAGTGAGGTGCCTGCCCAGGGCCAGGGGCCCCTGGGCACATCCTTTTTCCATTTTCCCTGGGAAAGAAAACTCAGCAGTCCAGGTTCCAGATGTCAGTTTGTAGGGCTCCCTTGGGTCTATCAGGGCAGCACAAGTTTGAGGTGGGGACAACTTCGGTGTGGGGTCCATCCTTCGATATAAGGATTTTTTGCAGTCAGGGCCAGGGGCCTCTGGGCACATCCTTTTTCCATTTCCCCTGGGAAAGAAAACTCAGCAGTCCAGGTTCCTGATGTCAGTTTGTAGGGCTCCCTTGGGTCTATCAGGGCAGCACAAGTTTGAGGTGGGGACAACTTCGGTGTGAGGTGCATCCTTCGATATAAGGATTCTTTGCAATGAGGCCCCTGCCCAGGGCCAGGGGCCCCTGGGCACATCCTTTTTCCATTTTCCCTGGGAAAGAAAACTCAGCAGTCCAGGTTCCTGATGTCAGTTTGTAGGGCTCCCTTGGGTCTATCAGGGCAGCACAAGTTTGAGGTGGGGACAACTTCGGTGTGGGGTCCATCCTTCGATAAAAATTTTTTTTGCAGTGAGGTGCCTGCCCAGGGCCAGGGGCCCCTGGGCACATCCTTTTTCCATTTTCCCTGGGAAAGAAAACTCAGCAGTCCAGGTTCCAGATGTCAGTTTGTAGGGCTCCCTTGGGTCTATCAGGGCAGCACAAGTTTGAGGTGGGGACAACTTCGGTGTGGGGTGCATCCTTCGATATAAGGATTTTTTGCAGTCAGGGGCAGGGGCCCCGGGCACATCCTTTTTCCATTTTCCCTGGGAAAGAAAACTCAGCAGTCCAGGTTCCTGATGTCAGTTTGTAGGGCTCCCTTGGGTGTATCAGGGCAGCACAAGTTTGAGGTGGGGACAACTTCGGTGTGGGGTCCATCCTTCGATATAAGGATTCTTTGCAGTGAGGTCCCAGCCCAGGGCCAGAGGCCCCTGGGCACATCCTTTTTCCGTTTTCCCTGGGAAAGAAAACTCAGCAGTCCAGGTTCCTGATGTCAGTTTGTAGGGCTGCCTTGGGTCTATCAGGGCAGCACAAGTTTGAGGTGGGCACAACTTCGGTGTGGGGTCCATCCTTCGATATAAGGATTTTTTGCAGTGAGGGCCAGGGGCCCAGGGCCAGGGGCCCCTGGGCCCATCCTTTTTCCATTTTCCCTGGGAAAGAAAACTCAGCAGTCCAGGTTCCTGATGTCAGTTTGTAGGGCTCCCTTGGGTCTATCAGGGCAGCACAAGTTTGAGGTGGGGACATCTTCGGTGTGGGGTCCATCCTTCGATATAAGGATTCTTTGCAGTCAGGGCCAGGAGCCTCTGGGCACATCCTTTTTCCATTTTCCCTGGGAAAGAAAACTCAGCAGTCCAGGTTGCTGATGTCAGTTTGTAGGGCTCCCTTGGGTGTATCAGGGCAGCACAAGTTTGAGGTGGGGACAACTTCGGTGTGGGGTCCATCCTTTGATATTAGGATTTTTTGCAGTCACGGCCAGGGGCCCCCGGGCACATACTTTTTCCATTTTCCCTGGGAAAGAAAACTCAGCAGTCCAGGTTCCTGATGTCAGTTTGTAGGGCTGCCTTGGGTCTATCAGGGCAGCACAAGTTTGAGGTGGGGACAACTTCGGTGTGGGGTCCATCCTTCGATATAAGGATTTTTTGCAGTCAGGGCCAGGGGCCCCTGGGCACATCCTTTTTCCATTTTCCCTGGGAAAGAAAACTCAGCAGTCCAGGTTCCTGATGTCAGTTTGTAGGGCTCCCTTGGGTGTATCAGGGCAGCACAAGTTTGAGGTGGGCACAACTTCGGTGTGGGGTGCATCCTTCGATATAAGGATTTTTTGCAGTCAGGGCCAGGGTCCCCCAAGCACATCCTTTTTCCATTTTCCCTGGGAAAGAAAACTCAGCAGTCCAGGTTCCTGATGTCAGTTTGTAGGTCTCCCTTGGGTGTATCAGGGTAGCACAAGTTTGAGGTTGGGACAACTTCGGTGTGGGGTCCATCCTTCGATATAAGGATTCTTTGCCGTGAAGTCCCAGCCCAGGACCAGAGGCCCCTGGGCACATCCTTTTTCCATTTTCCCTGGGAAAGAAAACTCAGCAGTCCAGGTTTCTGATGTCAGTTTGTAGGGCTCCCTTGGGTCTATCAGGGCAGCACAAGTTTGAGGTGGGGACAACTTCGGTGTGGGGTCCATCCTTCGATATACGGATTTTTTGCAGTCAGGGCCAGGGCCCCCTGGGCACATCCTTTTTCCATTTTCCCTGGGAAAGAAAACTCAGCAATCCAGGTTCCTGATGTCAGTTTTTAGGGGTCCCTTGGGTCTATCAGGGCAGCACAAGTTTGAGGTGGGGACAACTTCGGTGTGGGGTCCATCCTTCGATATAAGGATTTTTTGCAGTCAGGGCTAGGGGTCCAGGGCCAGGGGCCCCCGGGCACATCCTTTTTCCATTTTCCCTGGGAAAGTAAACTCAGCAGTCCAGGTTCCTGATGTCAGTTTGTAGGGCTCCCTTGGGTCTATCAGGGCAGCACAAGTTTGAGGTGGGCACAACTTCGGTGTGGGGTGCATCCTTCGATATAAGGATTTTTTGCAGTCAGGGCCAGGGGCCAAGGGCCAGGGGCTCCTGGGCACATCCTTTTTCCATTTTCCCTGGGAAAGAAAACTCAGCAGTCCAGGTTCCTGATGTCAGTTTGTAGGGCTCCCTTGGGTGTATCAGGGCAGCACAAGTTTGAGGTGGGGACAACTTCGGTGTGGGCTCCATCCTTCGATATAAGGATTTTTTGCAGTCAGGGCCAGGGGCCCCTGGGCACATCCTTTGGACATTTTCCCTGGGAAAGAAAACTCAGCAGTCCAGGTTCCTGATGTCAGTTTGTAGGGCTCCCTTGGGTGTATCAGGGCAGCACAAGTTTGAGGTGGGGACAACTTCGGTGTGGGGTCCATCCTTCGATATAAGGATTTTTTGCAGTCAGGGCCAGGGGCCCCTGGGCACATCCTTTTTCCATTTTCCCTGGGAAAGAAAACTCAGCAGTCCAGGTTCCTGATGTCAGTTTGTAGGGCTCCCTTGGGTCTATCAGGGCAGCACCAGTTTGAGCTGGGCACAACTTCTGTGTGGGGTCCATCCTTCGATATAAGGATTTTTTGCAGTCAGGGCCAGGGGCCTCTGGGCACATCCTTTTTCCATTTCCCCTGGGAAAGAAAACTCAGCAGTCCAGGTCCCTGATGTCAGTTTGTAGGGCTCCCTTGGGTCTATCAGGGCAGCACAAGTTTGAGGTGGGGACAGCTTCGGTGTGGGGTCCATCCTTCGATATAAGGATTTTTTGCAGTCAGGGCCAGAGGCCCCTGGGCACATCCTTTTTCCATTTTCCCTGGGAAAGAAAACTCAGCAGTCCAGGTTTCTGATGTCAGTTTGTAGGGCTCCCTTGGGTCTATCAGGGCAGCACAAGTTTGAGGTGGGCACAACTTCGGTGTGGGGTCCATCCTTCGATATAAGGATTTTTTGCAGTCAGGGCCAGGGGCCCAGGGCCAGGGGCCCCCGGGCACATCCTTTTTCCATTTTCCCTGGGAAAGAAAACTCAGCAGTCCAGGTTCCTGATGTCAGTTTGTAGGGCTCCCTTGGGTGTATCAGGGCAGCACAAGTTTGAGGTGGGGACAACTTCGGTGTGGGGTGCATCCTTCGATATAAGGATTTTTTGCAGTGAGGCCCCTGCCCAGGGCCAGGGGCCCCTGGGCACATCCTTTTTCCATTTTCCCTGGGAAAGAAAACTCAGCAGTCCAGGTTCCTGAAGTCAGTTTGTAGGGCTCCCTTGGGTCTATCAGGGCAGCACAAGTTTGAGGTGGGGACAACTTCGGTGTGGGGTCCATCCTTCGATAAAAAGTTTTTTTGCAGTGAGGTGCCTGCCCAGGGCCAGGGGCCCCTGGGCACATCCTTTTTCCATTTTCCCTGGGAAAGAAAACTCAGCAGTCCAGGTTCCAGATGTCAGTTTGTAGGGCTCCCTTGGGTCTATCAGGGCAGCACAAGTTTGAGGTGGGGACAACTTCGGTGTGGGGTCCATCCTTCGATATAAGGATTTTTTGCAGTCAGGGCCAGGGGCCTCTGGGCACATCCTTTTTCCATTTTCCCTGGGAAATAAAACTCAGCAGTCCAGGTTCCTGATGTCAGTTTGTAGGGCTCCCTTGGGTCTATCAGGGCAGCACAAGTTTGAGGTGGGGACAACTTCGGTGTGAGGTGCATCCTTCGATATAAGGATTCTTTGCAATGAGGCCCCTGCCCAGGGCCAGGGGCCCCTGGGCACATCCTTTTTCCATTTTCCCTGGGAAAGAAAACTCAGCAGTCCAGGTTCCTGATGTCAGTTTGTAGGGCTCCCTTGGGTCTATCAGGGCAGCACAAGTTTGAGGTGGGGACAACTTCGGTGTGGGGTCCATCCTTCGATAAAAATTTTTTTTGCAGTGAGGTGCCTGCCCAGGGCCAGGGGCCCCTGGGCACATCCTTTTTCCATTTTCCCTGGGAAAGAAAACTCAGCAGTCCAGGTTCCAGATGTCAGTTTGTAGGGCTCCCTTGGGTCTATCAGGGCAGCACAAGTTTGAGGTGGGGACAACTTCGGTGTGGGGTGCATCCTTCGATATAAGGATTTTTTGCAGTCAGGGGCATGGGCCCCGGGCACATCCTTTTTCCATTTTCCCTGGGAAAGAAAACTCAGCAGTCCAGGTTCCTGATGTCAGTTTGTAGGGCTCCCTTGGGTCTATCAGGGCAGCACAAGTTTGAGGTGGGGACATCTTCGGTGTGGGGTCCATCCTTCGATATAAGGATTCTTTGCAGTCAGGGCCAGGAGCCTCTGGGCACATCCTTTTTCCATTTTCCCTGGGAAAGAAAACTCAGCAGTCCAGGTTGCTGATGTCAGTTTGTAGGGCTCCCTTGGGTGTATCAGGGCAGCACAAGTTTGAGGTGGGGACAACTTCGGTGTGGGGTCCATCCTTTGATATTAGGATTTTTTGCAGTCACGGCCAGGGGCCCCCGGGCACATCCTTTTTCCATTTTCCCTGGGAAAGAAAACTCAGCAGTCCAGGTTCCTGATGTCAGTTTGTAGGGCTGCCTTGGGTCTATCAGGGCAGCACAAGTTTGAGGTGGGGACAACTTCGGTGTGGGGTCCATCCTTCGATATAAGGATTTTTTGCAGTCATGGCCAGGGGCCCCTGGGCACATCCGTTTTCCATTTTCCCTGGGAAAGAAAACTTAGCAGTCCAGGTTCCGGATGTCAGTTTGTAGGGCTCCCTTGGGTCTATCAGGGCAGCACAAGTTTGAGGTGGGGACAACTTCGGTGTGGGGTCCATCCTTCGATATAAGGATTTTTTGCAGTCAGGGCCAGGGGCCCCTGGGCACATCCTTTTTCCATTTTCCCTGGGAAAGAAAACTCAGCAGTCCAGGTTCCTGATGTCAGTTTGTAGGGCTCCCTTGGGTCTATCAGGGCAGCACAAGTTTGAGGTTGGGACAACTTCGGTGTGGGGTCCATCCTTCGATATAAGGATTCTTTGCAGTCAGGGCCAGGGGCCCCTGGGCACATCCTTTTTCCATTTTCCCTGGGAAAGAAAACTCAGCAGTCCAGGTTCCTGATGTCAGTTTGTAGGGCTCCCTTGGGTCTATCAGGGCAGCACAAGTTTGAGGTGGGGACAACTTCGGTGTGGGGTCCATCCTTCGATATAAGGATTTTTTGCAGTCAGGGCCAGGGGCCCCTGGGCACATCCTTTTTCCATTTTCCCTGGGAAAGAAAACTCAGCAGTCCAGGTTCCTGATGTCAGTTTGTAGGGCTCCCTTGGGTCTATCAGGGCAGCACAAGTTTGAGGTTGCACAACTTCGGTGTGGGGTCCATCATTCGATATAAGGATTTTTTGCAGTCAGGGCCAGGGGCCCAGGGCCAGGGGCCCCCGGGCACACCCTTTTTCCATTTTCCCTGGGAAAGAAAACTCAGCAGTCCAGGTTCCTGATGTCAGTTTGTAGGGCTCCCTTGGGTCTATCAGGGCAGCACAAGTTTGAGGTGGGGACATCTTCGGTGTGGGGTCCATCCTTCGATATAAGGATTCTTTGCAGTCAGGGCCAGGGCACCTGGGCACATCCTTTTTCCATTTTCCCTGGGAAAGAAAACTCAGCAGTCCAGGTTCCTGATGTCAGTTTGTAGGGCTCCCTTGGGTCTATCAGGGCAGCACAAGTTTGAGGTGGGCACAACTTCGGTGTGGGGTCCATCCTTCGATATAAGGATTTTTTGCAGTCAGGGCCAGGGGCCCAGGGCCAGGGGCCCCCGGGCACATCCTTTTTCCATTTTCCCTGGGAAAGAAAACTCAGCAGTCCAGGTTCCTGATGTCAGTTTGTAGGGCTCCCTTGGGTGTATCAGGGCAGCACAAGTTTGAGGTGGGGACAACTTCGGTGTGGGGTGCATCCTTCGATATAAGGATTTTTTGCAGTGAGGCCCCGGCCCAGGGCCAGGGGCCCCTGGGCACATCCTTTTTCCATTTTCCCTGGGAAAGAAAACTCAGCAGTCCAGGTTCCTGAAGTCAGTTTGTAGGGCTCCCTTGGGTCTATCAGGGCAGCACAAGTTTGAGGTGGGGACAACTTCGGTGTGGGGTCCATCCTTCGATAAAAAGTTTTTTTGCAGTGAGGTGCCTGCCCAGGGCCAGGGGCCCCTGGGCACATCCTTTTTCCATTTTCCCTGGGAAAGAAAACTCAGCAGTCCAGGTTCCAGATGTCAGTTTGTAGGGCTCCCTTGGGTCTATCAGGGCAGCACAAGTTTGAGGTGGGGACAACTTCGGTGTGGAGTCCATCCTTCGATATAAGGATTTTTTGCAGTCAGGGCCAGGGGCCTCTGGGCACATCCTTTTTCCATTTCCCCTGGGAAAGAAAACTCAGCAGTCCAGGTTCCTGATGTCAGTTTGTAGGGCTCCCTTGGGTCTATCAGGGCAGCACAAGTTTGATGTGGGGACAACTTCGGTGTGAGGTGCATCCTTCGATATAAGGATTCTTTGCAATGAGGCCCCTGCCCAGGGCCAGGGGCCTCTGGGCACATCCTTTTTCCATTTTCCCTGGGAAAGAAAACTCAGCAGTCCAGGTTCCTGATGTCAGTTTGTAGGGCTCCCTTGGGTCTATCAGGGCAGCACAAGTTTGAGGTGGGGACAACTTCGGTGTGGGGTCCATCCTTCGATAAAAATTTTTTTTGCAGTGAGGTGCCTGCCCAGGGCCAGGGGCCCCTGGGCACATCCTTTTTCCATTTTCCCTGGGAAAGAAAACTCAGCAGTCCAGGTTCCAGATGTCAGTTTGTAGGGCTCCCTTGGGTCTATCAGGGCAGCACAAGTTTGAGGTGGGGACAACTTCGGTGTGGGGTGCATCCTTCGATGTAAGGATTTTTTGCAGTCAGGGGCAGGGGCCCCGGGCACATCCTTTTTCCATTTTCCCTGGGAAAGAAAACTCAGCAGTCCAGGTTCCTGATGTCAGTTTGTAGGGCTCCCTTGGGTGTATCAGGGCAGCACAAGTTTGAGGTGGGGACAACTTCGGTGTGGGGTCCATCCTTCGATATAAGGATTCTTTGCAGTGAGGTCCCAGCCCAGGGCCAGAGGCCCCTGGGCACATCCTTTTTCCGTTTTCCCTGGGAAAGAAAACTCAGCAGTCCAGGTTCCTGATGTCAGTTTGTAGGGCTCCCTTGGGTCTATCAGGGCAGCACAAGTTTGAGGTGGGGACATCTTCGGTGTGGGGTCCATCCTTCGATATAAGGATTCTTTGCAGTCAGGGCCAGGAGCCTCTGGGCACATCCTTTTTCCATTTTCCCTGGGAAAGAAAACTCAGCAGTCCAGGTTGCTGATGTCAGTTTGTAGGGCTCCCTTGGGTGTATCAGGGCAGCACAAGTTTGAGGTGGGGACAACTTCGGTGTGGGGTCCATCCTTTGATATTAGGATTTTTTGCAGTCACGGCCAGGGTCCCCCGGGCACATCCTTTTTCCATTTTCCCTGGGAAAGAAAACTCAGCAGTCCAGGTTCCTGATGTCAGTTTGTAGGGCTGCCTTGGGTCTATCAGGGCAGCACAAGTTTGAGGTGGGGACAACTTCGGTGTGGGGTCCATCCTTCGATATAAGGATTTTTTGCAGTCATGGCCAGGGGCCCCTGGGCACATCCGTTTTCCATTTTCCCTGGGAAAGAAAACTTAGCAGTCCAGGTTCCGGATGTCAGTTTGTAGGGCTCCCTTGGGTCTATCAGGGCAGCACAAGTTTGAGGTGGGGACATCTTCGGTGTGGGGTCCATCCTTCGATATAAGGATTCTTTGCAGTCAGGGCCAGGGCACCTGGGCACATCCTTTTTCCATTTTCCCTGGGAAAGAAAACTCAGCAGTCCAGGTTCCTGATGTCAGTTTGTAGGGCTCCCTTGGGTCTATCAGGGCAGCACAAGTTTGAGGTGGGCACAACTTCGGTGTGGGGTCCATCCTTCGATATAAGGATTTTTTGCAGTCAGGGCCAGGGGCCCAGGGCCAGGGGCCCCCGGGCACATCCTTTTTCCATTTTCCCTGGGAAAGAAAACTCAGCAGTCCAGGTTCCTGATGTCAGTTTGTAGGGCTCCCTTGGGTGTATCAGGGCAGCACAAGTTTGAGGTGGGGACAACTTCGGTGTGGGGTGCATCCTTCGATATAAGGATTTTTTGCAGTGAGGCCCCGGCCCAGGGCCAGGGGCCCCTGGGCACATCCTTTTTCCATTTTCCCTGGGAAAGAAAACTCAGCAGTCCAGGTTCCTGAAGTCAGTTTGTAGGGCTCCCTTGGGTCTATCAGGGCAGCACAAGTTTGAGGTGGGGACAACTTCGGTGTGGGGTCCATCCTTCGATAAAAAGTTTTTTTGCAGTGAGGTGCCTGCCCAGGGCCAGGGGCCCCTGGGCACATCCTTTTTCCATTTTCCCTGGGAAAGAAAACTCAGCAGTCCAGGTTCCAGATGTCAGTTTGTAGGGCTCCCTTGGGTCTATCAGGGCAGCACAAGTTTGAGGTGGGGACAACTTCGGTGTGGAGTCCATCCTTCGATATAAGGATTTTTTGCAGTCAGGGCCAGGGGCCTCTGGGCACATCCTTTTTCCATTTCCCCTGGGAAAGAAAACTCAGCAGTCCAGGTTCCTGATGTCAGTTTGTAGGGCTCCCTTGGGTCTATCAGGGCAGCACAAGTTTGAGGTGGGGACAACTTCGGTGTGAGGTGCATCCTTCGATATAAGGATTCTTTGCAATGAGGCCCCTGCCCAGGGCCAGGGGCCCCTGGGCACATCCTTTTTCCATTTTCCCTGGGAAAGAAAACTCAGCAGTCCAGGTTCCTGATGTCAGTTTGTAGGGCTCCCTTGGGTCTATCAGGGCAGCACAAGTTTGAGGTGGGGACAACTTCGGTGTGGGGTCCATCCTTCGATAAAAATTTTTTTTGCAGTGAGGTGCCTGCCCAGGGCCAGGGGCCCCTGGGCACATCCTTTTTCCATTTTCCCTGGGAAAGAAAACTCAGCAGTCCAGGTTCCAGATGTCAGTTTGTAGGGCTCCCTTGGGTCTATCAGGGCAGCACAAGTTTGAGGTGGGGACAACTTCGGTGTGGGGTGCATCCTTCGATATAAGGATTTTTTGCAGTCAGGGGCAGGGGCCCCGGGCACATCCTTTTTCCATTTTCCCTGGGAAAGAAAACTCAGCAGTCCAGGTTCCTGATGTCAGTTTGTAGGGCTCCCTTGGGTGTATCAGGGCAGCACAAGTTTGAGGTGGGGACAACTTCGGTGTGGGGTCCATCCTTCGATATAAGGATTCTTTGCAGTGAGGTCCCAGCCCAGGGCCAGAGGCCCCTGGGCACATCCTTTTTCCGTTTTCCCTGGGAAAGAAAACTCAGCAGTCCAGGTTCCTGATGTCAGTTTGTAGGGCTCCCTTGGGTCTATCAGGGCAGCACAAGTTTGAGGTGGGGACAACTTCGGTGTGGGGTCCATCCTTCGATATAAGGATTTTTTGCAGTCATGGCCAGGGGCCCCTGGGCACATCCGTTTTCCATTTTCCCTGGGAAAGAAAACTTAGCAGTCCAGGTTCCGGATGTCAGTTTGTAGGGCTCCCTTGGGTCTATCAGGGCAGCACAAGTTTGAGGTGGGGACAACTTCGGTGTGGGGTCCATCCTTCGATATAAGGATTCTTTGCAGTCAGGGCCAGGGGCCCCTGGGCACATCCTTTTTCCATTTTCCCTGGGAAAGAAAACTCAGCAGTCCAGGTTCCTGATGTCAGTTTGTAGGGCTCCCTTGGGTCTATCAGGGCAGCACAAGTTTGAGGTGGGGACAACTTCGGTGTGGGGTCCATCCTTCGATATAAGGATTTTTTGCAGTCAGGGCCAGGGGCCCCTGGGCACATCCTTTTTCCATTTTCCCTGGGAAAGAAAACTCAGCAGTCCAGGTTCCTGATGTCAGTTTGTAGGGCTCCCTTGGGTGTGTCAGGGCAGCACAAGTTTGAGGTGGGCACAACTTCGGTGTGGGGTGCATCCTTCGATATAAGGATTTTTTGCCGTGAAGTCCCAGCCCAGGACCAGAGGCCCCTGGGCACATCCTTTTTCCATTTTCCCTGGGAAAGAAAACTCAGCAGTCCAGGTTTCTGATGTCAGTTTGTAGGGCTCCCTTGGGTGTATCAGGGCAGCACAAGTTTGAGGTGGGGACAACTTCGGTGTGGGGTCCATCCTTCGATATACGGATTTTTTGCAGTCAGGGCCAGGGCCCCCTGGGCACATCCTTTTTCCATTTTCCCTGGGAAAGAAAACTCAGCAATCCAGGTTCCTGATGTCAGTTTTTAGGGGTCCCTTGGGTCTATCAGGGCAGCACAAGTTTGAGGTGGGGACAACTTCGGTGTGGGGTCCATCCTTCGATATAAGGATTTTTTGCAGTCAGGGCTAGGGGTCCAGGGCCAGGGGCCCCCGGGCACACACTTTTTCCATTTTCCCTGGGAAAGTAAACTCAGCAGTCCAGGTTCCTGATGTCAGTTTGTAGGGCTCCCTTGGGTCTATCAGGGCAGCACAAGTTTGAGGTGGGGACAACTTCGGTGTGGGGTCCATCCTTCGATATAAGGATTTTTTGCAGTCAGGGCCAGGGGCCCCCGGGCACATCCTTTTTCCATTTTCCCTGGGAAAGAAAACTCAGCAGTCCAGGTTCCTGATGTCAGTTTGTAGGACTACCTTGGGTCTATCAGGGCAGCACAAGTTTGAGGTTGCACAACTTCGGTGTGGGGTCCATCATTCGATATAAGGATTTTTTGCAGTCAGGGCCAGGGGCCCAGTGCCAGGGGCCCCCGGGCACACCCTTTTTCCATTTTCCCTGGGAAAGAAAACTCAGCAGTCCAGGTTCCTGATGTCAGTTTGTAGGGCTCCCTTTGGTCTATCAGGGCAGCACAAGTTTGAGGTGGGGACAACTTCGGTGTGGGGTCCATCCTTCGATATAAGGATTCTTTGCCGTGAGGTCCCAGCCCAGGACCAGAGGCCCCTGGGCACATCCTTTTTCCATTTTCCCTGGGAAAGAAAACTCAGCAGTCCAGGTTTCTGATGTCAGTTTGTAGGGCTCCCTTGGGTGTATCAGGGCAGCACAAGTTTGAGATGGGGACAACTTCGGTGTGGGGTCCATCCTTCGATATAAGGATTTTTTGCAGTCAGGGCCAGGGGCCCCTGGGCACATCCTTTTTCCATTTTCCCTGGGAAAGAAAACTCAGCAGTCCAGGTTCCTGATGTCAGTTTGTAGGGCTCCCTTGGGTCTATCAGGACAGCACAAGTTTGAGGTGGGGACAACTTCGGTGTGGGGTCCATCCTTCGATATAAGGATTTTTTGCAGTGATGTCCGGGCCCAGGGCCAGGGGCCTCTGGGCACATCTTTTTTCCATTTCCCCTGGGAAAGAAAACTCAGCAGTCCAGGTTCCTGATGTCAGTTTGTAGGGCTCCCTTGGGTGTATCAGGGCAGCACAAGTTTGAGGTGGGCACAACTTCGGTGTGGGGTGCATCCTTCGATATAAGGATTTTTTGCAGTCAGGGCCAGGGTCCCCCAAGCACATCCTTTTTCCATTTTCCCTGGGAAAGAAAACTCAGCAGTCCAGGTTCCTGATGTCAGTTTGTAGGTCTCCCTTGGGTGTATCAGGGTAGCACAAGTTTGAGGTTGGGACAACTTCGGTGTGGGGTCCATCCTTCGATATAAGGATTCTTTGCCGTGAGGTCCCAGCCCAGGACCAGAGGCCCCTGGGCACATGCTTTTTCCATTTTCCCTGGGAAAGAAAACTCAGCAGTCCAGGTTTCTGATGTCAGTTTGTAGGGCTCCCTTGGGTGTATCAGGGCAGCACAAGTTTGAGGTGGGGACAACTTCGGTGTGGGGTCCATCCTTCGATATACGGATTTTTTGCAGTCAGGGCCAGGGCCCCCTGGGCACATCCTTTTTCCATTTTCCCTGGGAAAGAAAACTCAGCAATCCAGGTTCCTGATGTCAGTTTTTAGGGGTCCCTTGGGTCTATCAGGGCAGCACAAGTTTGAGGTGGGGACAACTTCGGTGTGGGGTCCATCCTTCGATATAAGGATTTTTTGTAGTCAGGGCTAGGGGTCCAGGGCCAGGGGCCCCTGGGCACATCCTTTGGACATTTTCCCTGGGAAAGAAAACTCAGCAGTCCAGGTTCCTGATGTCAGTTTGTAGGGCTCCCTTGGGTCTATCAGGGCAGCACAAGTTTGAGGTGGGCACAACTTCGGTGTGGGGTCCATCCTTCGATATAAGGATTTTTTGCAGTGAGGGCCAGGGGCCCAGGGCCAGGGGCCCCTGGGCACATCCTTTTTCCATTTTCCCTGGGAAAGAAAACTCAGCAGTCCAGGTTCCTGATGTCAGTTTGTAGGGCTCCCTTGGGTCTATCAGGGCAGCACAAGTTTGAGGTGGGGACATCTTCGGTGTGGGGTCCATCCTTCGATATAAGGATTCTTTGCAGTCAGGGCCAGGAGCCTCTGGGCACATCCTTTTTCCATTTTCCCTGGGAAAGAAAACTCAGCAGTCCAGGTTGCTGATGTCAGTTTGTAGGGCTCCCTTGGGTGTATCAGGGCAGCACAAGTTTGAGGTGGGGACAACTTCGGTGTGGGGTCCATCCTTTGATATTAGGATTTTTTGCAGTCACGGCCAGGGGCCCCCGGGCACATCCTTTTTCCATTTTCCCTGGGAAAGAAAACTCAGCAGTCCAGGTTCCTGATGTCAGTTTGTAGGGCTGCCTTGGGTCTATCAGGGCAGCACAAGTTTGAGGTGGGGACAACTTCGGTGTGGGGTCCATCCTTCGATATAAGGATTTTTTGCAGTCATGGCCAGGGGCCCCTGGGCACATCCGTTTTCCATTTTCCCTGGGAAAGAAAACTTAGCAGTCCAGGTTCCGGATGTCAGTTTGTAGGGCTCCCTTGGGTCTATCAGGGCAGCACAAGTTTGAGGTGGGGACAACTTCGGTGTGGGGTCCATCCTTCGATATAAGGATTCTTTGCAGTCAGGGCCAGGGGCCCCTGGGCACATCCTTTTTCCATTTTCCCTGGGAAAGAAAACTCAGCAGTCCAGGTTCCTGATGTCAGTTTGTAGGGCTCCCTTGGGTCTATCAGGGCAGCACAAGTTTGAGGTGGGGACAACTTCGGTGTGGGGTCCATCCTTCGATATAAGGATTTTTTGCAGTCAGGGCCAGGGGCCCCTGGGCACATCCTTTTTCCATTTTCCCTGGGAAAGAAAACTCAGCAGTCCAGGTTTCTGATGTCAGTTTGTAGGGCTCCCTTGGGTGTATCAGGGCAGCACAAGTTTGAGGTGGGGACAACTTCGGTGTGGGGTCCATCCTTCGATATACGGATTTTTTGCAGTCAGGGCCAGGGCCCCCTGGGCACATCCTTTTTCCATTTTCCCTGGGAAAGAAAACTCAGCAATCCAGGTTCCTGATGTCAGTTTTTAGGGGTCCCTTGGGTCTATCAGGGCAGCACAAGTTTGAGGTGGGGACAACTTCGGTGTGGGGTCCATCCTTCGATATAAGGATTTTTTGCAGTCAGGGCTAGGGGTCCAGGGCCAGGGGCCCCCGGGCACATCCTTTTTTCATTTTCCCTGGGAAAGTAAACTCAGCAGTCCAGGTTCCTGATGTCAGTTTGTAGGGCTCCCTTGGGTCTATCAGGGCAGCACAAGTTTGAGGTGGGCACAACTTCGGTGTGGGGTGCATCCTTCGATATAAGGATTTTTTGCAGTCAGGGCCAGGGGCCCCTGGGCCACATCCTTTTTCCATTTTCCCTGGGAAAGAAAACTCAGCAGTCCCGGTTCCTGATGTCAGTTTGTAGGGCTTCCTTGGGTGTATCAGGGCAGCACAAGTTTGAGGTGGGGACAACTTCGGTGTGGGGTCCATCCTTCGATATAAGGATTTTTTGCAGTCAGGGCCAGGGGCCCCGGGCACATCCTTTTTCCATTTTCCCTGGGAAAGAAAACTCAGCAGTCCAAGTTCCTGATGTCAGTTTGTAGGACTCCCTTGGGTCTATCAGGGCAGCACAAGTTTGAGGTAGCACAACTTCGGTGTGGGGTCCATCATTCGATATAAGGATTTTTTGCAGTCAGGGCCAGGGGCCCCGGGCACATCCTTTTTCCATTTTCCCTGGGAAAGAAAACTCAGCAGTCCAGGTTCCTGATGTCAGTTTGTAGGACTCCCTTGGGTCTATCAGGGCAGCACAAGTTTGAGGTTGCACAACTTCGGTGTGGGGTCCATCATTCGATATAAGGATTTTTTGCAGTCAGGGCCAGGGGCCCAGGGCCAGGGGCCCCCGGGCACACCCTTTTTCCATTTTCCCTGGGAAAGAAAACTCAGCAGTCCAGGTTCCTGATGTCAGTTTGTAGGACTCCCTTGGGTGTATCAGGGCAGCACAAGTTTGAGGTTGCACAACTTCGGTGTGGGGTCCATCATTCGATATAAGGATTCTTTGCCGTGAGGTCCCAGCCCAGGACCAGAGGCCCCTGGGCACATCCTTTTTCCATTTTCCCTGGGAAAGAAAACTTAGCAGTCCAGGTTCCGGATGTCAGTTTGTAGGGCTCCCTTGGGTCTATCAGGGCAGCACAAGTTTGAGGTGGGGACAACTTCGGTGTGGGGTCCATCCTTCGATATAAGGATTTTTTGCAGTCAGGGCCAGGGGCCCCTGGGCACATCCTTTTTCCATTTTCCCTGGGAAAGAAAACTCAGCAGTCCAGGTTCCTGATATCAGTTGGTAGGGCTCCCTTGGGTCTATCAGGGCAGCACAAGTTTGAGGTGGGGACATCTTCGGTGTGGGGTCCGTCCTTCGATATAAGGATTCTTTGCAGTCAGGGCCAGGGGCCCCTGGGCACATCCTTTTTCCATTTTCCCTGGGAAAGAAAACTCAGCAGTCCAGGTTCCTGATGTCAGTTTGTAGGGCTCCCTTGGATGTATCAGGGCAGCACAAGTTTGAGGTGGGGACAACTTCGGTGTGGGGTCCATCCTTCGATATAAGGATTTTTTGCAGTCAGGGCCAGGGGCCCAGGGCCAGGGGCCCCTGGGCACATCCTTTTTCCATTTTCCCTGGGAAAGAAAACTCAGCAGTCCAGGTTCCTGATGTCAGTTTGTAGGGCTCCCTTGGGTCTATCAGGGCAGCACAAGTTTGAGGTTGGGACAACTTCGGTGTGGGGTCCATCCTTCGATATAAGGATTCTTTGCAGTCAGGGCCAGGGGCCCCTGGGCACATCCTTTTTCCATTTTCCCTGGGAAAGAAAACTCAGCAGTCCAGGTTCCTGATGTCAGTTTGTAGGGCTCCCTTGGGTCTATCAGGGCAGCACAAGTTTGAGGTGGGGACAACTTCGGTGTGGGGTCCATCCTTCGATATAAGGATTTTTTGCAGTCAGGGCCAGGGGCCCCCGGGCACATCCTTTTTCCATTTTCCCTGGGAAAGAAAATTCAGCAGTCCAGGTTCCTGATGTCAGTTTGTAGGACTACCTTGGGTCTATCAGGGCAGCACAAGTTTGAGGTTGCACAACTTCGGTGTGGGGTCCATCATTCGATATAAGGATTTTTTGCAGTCAGGGCCAGGGGCCCAGGGCCAGGGGCCCCCGGGCACACCCTTTTTCCATTTTCCCTGGGAAAGAAAACTCAGCAGTCCAGGTTCCTGATGTCAGTTTGTAGGGCTCCCTTTGGTCTATCAGGGCAGCACAAGTTTGAGGTGGGGACAACTTCGGTGTGGGGTCCATCCTTCGATATAAGGATTCTTTGCCGTGAGGTCCCAGCCCAGGACCAGAGGCCCCTGGGCACATCCTTTTTCCATTTTCCCTGGGAAAGAAAACTCAGCAGTCCAGGTTTCTGATGTCAGTTTGTAGGGCTCCCTTGGGTGTATCAGGGCAGCACAAGTTTGAGGTGGGGACAACTTCGGTGTGGGGTCCATCCTTCGATATAAGGATTTTTTGCAGTCAGGGCCAGGGGCCCCTGGGCACATCCTTTTTCCATTTTCCCTGGGAAAGAAAACTCAGCAGTCCAGGTTCCTGATGTCAGTTTGTAGGGCTCCCTTGGGTCTATCAGGACAGCACAAGTTTGAGGTGGGGACAACTTCGGTGTGGGGTCCATCCTTCGATATAAGGATTTTTTGCAGTGATGTCCGGGCCCAGGGCCAGGGGCCTCTGGGCACATCTTTTTTCCATTTCCCCTGGGAAAGAAAACTCAGCAGTCCAGGTTCCTGATGTCAGTTTGTAGGGCTCCCTTGGGTGTATCAGGGCAGCACAAGTTTGAGGTGGGCACAACTTCGGTGTGGGGTGCATCATTCGATATAAGGATTTTTTGCAGTCAGGGCCAGGGTCCCCCAAGCACATCCTTTTTCCATTTTCCCTGGGAAAGAAAACTCAGCAGTCCAGGTTCCTGATGTCAGTTTGTAGGTCTCCCTTGGGTGTATCAGGGTAGCACAAGTTTGAGGTTGGGACAACTTCGGTGTGGGGTCCATCCTTCGATATAAGGATTCTTTGCCGTGAGGTCCCAGCCCAGGACCAGAGGCCCCTGGGCACATCCTTTTTCCATTTTCCCTGGGAAAGAAAACTCAGCAATCCAGGTTCCTGATGTCAGTTTTTAGGGGTCCCTTGGATCTATCAGGGCAGCACAAGTTTGAGGTGGGGACAACTTCGGTGTGGGGTCCATCCTTCGATATAAGGATTTTTTGTAGTCAGGGCTAGGGGTCCAGGGCCAGGGGCCCCCGGGCACATCCTTTTTCCATTTTCCCTGGGAAAGTAAACTCAGCAGTCCAGGTTCCTGATGTCAGTTTGTAGGGCTCCCTTGGGTCTATCAGGGCAGCACAAGTTTGAGGTGGGCACAACTTCGGTGTGGGGTGCATCCTTCGATATAAGGATTTTTTGCAGTCAGGGCCAGGGGCCCCTGGGCACATCCTTTTTCCATTTTCCCTGGGAAAGAAAACTCAGCAGTCCAGGTTCCTGATGTCAGTTTGTAGGGCTTCCTTGGGTGTATCAGGGCAGCACAAGTTTGAGGTGGGGACAACTTCGGTGTGGGGTCCATCCTTCTATATAAGGATTTTTTGCAGTCAGGGCCAGGGGCCCCGGGCACATCCTTTTTCCATTTTCCCTGGGAAAGAAAACTCAGCAGTCCAGGTTCCTGATGTCAGTTTGTAGGGCTCCCTTGGGTGTAAGAGGGCAGCACAAGTTTGAGGTGGGGACACCTTCGGTGTGGGGTCCATCCTTCGATATAAGGATTCTTTGCCGTGAGGTCCCAGCCCAGGACCAGAGGCCCCTAGGCACATCCTTTTTCCATTTTCCCTGGGAAAGAAAACTCAGCAGTCCAGGTTTCTGATGTCAGTTTGTAGGGCTCCCTTGGGTGTATCAGGGCAGCACAAGTTTGAGGTGGGGACACCTTCGGTGTGGGGTCCATCCTTCGATATAAGGATTTTTTGCAGTCCGGCCTATGCCCAGGGGCAGGGGCCCCTGGGCACATCCTTTTTCCATTTTCCCTGGGAAAGAAAACTCAGCAGTCCAGGTTCTTGATGTCAGTTTGTAGGGATCCGTTGGGTCTATCAGGGCAGCACAAGTTTGAGGTGGGGACAACTTCGGTGTGGGGTCCATCCTTCGATATAAGGATTTTTTGCAGTCAGGGCCAGGGACCTCTGGGCACATCCTTTTTCCATTTTTCCTGGGAAAGAAAACTCAGCAGTCCAGGTTCCTGATGTCAGTTTGTAGGGCTCCCTTGGGTCTATCAGGGCAGCACAAGTTTGAGGTGGGGACAACTTCGGTGTGGGGTCCATCCTCCGATATAAGGATTTTTTGCAGTGATGTCCGGGCCCAGGGCCAGGGGCCTCTGGGCACATCCTTTTTCCATTTTCCCTGGGAAAGAAAACTCAGCAGTCCAGGTTCCTGATGTCAGTTTGTAGGGCTCCCTTGGGTCTATCAGGGCAGCACAAGTTTGAGGTGGGGATAACTTCGGTGTGAGGTGCATCCTTCGATATAAGGATTCTTTGCAATGAGGCCCCTGCCCAGGGCCAGGGGCCCCTGGGCACATCCTTTTTCCATTTTCCCTGGGAAAGAAAACTCAGCAGTCCAGGTTCCTGATGTCAGTTTGTAGGGCTCCCTTGGGTGTATCAGGGCAGCACAAGTTTGAGGTGGGGACAACTTCGGTGTAGTGTCCATCCTTTGATATAAGGATTCTTTGCCGTGAGGTCCCAGCCCAAGGCCAGAGGCCCCTGGGCACATCCTTTTTCCATTTTCCCTGGGAAAGAAAACTCAGCAGTCCAGGTTGCTGATGTCAGTTTGTAGGGCTCCCTTGGGTGTATCAGGGCAGCACAAGTTTGAGGTGGGGACAACTTCGGTGTGGGGTCCATCCTTCGATATAAGGATTCTTTGCAGTCAGGGCCAGGGGCCCCCGGGCACATCTTTTGGCCATTTTCCCTGGGAAAGAAAACTCAGCAGTCCAGGTTCCTGATGTCAGTTTGTAGGGCTCCCTTGGGTCTATCAGGGCAGCACAAGTTTGAGGTGGGCACAAATTTGGTGTGGGGTGCATCCTTCCATATAAGGATTTTTTGCAGTGAGGCCCCTGCCCAGGGCCAGGGGCCCCTGGGCACATCCTTTTTCCATTTTCCCTGGGAAAGAAAACTCAGCAGTCCAGGTTGCTGATGTCAGTTTGTAGGGCTCCCTTGGGTGTATCAGGGCAGCACAAGTTTGAGGTGGGGACAACTTCGGTGTGGGGTCCATCCTTCGATATAAGGATTCTTTGCAGTCAGGGCCAGGGGCCCCCGGGCACACCTTTTGGCCATTTTCCCTGGGAAAGAAAACTCAGCAGTCCAGGTTCCTGATGTCAGTTTGTAGGGCTCCCTTGGGTCTATCAGGGCAGCACAAGTTTGAGGTGGGCACAAATTTGGTGTGGGGTGCATCCTTCCATATAAGGATTTTTTGCAGTGAGGACCCTGCCCAGGGCCAGGGGCCCCTGGGCACATCCTTTTTCCATTTTCCCTGGGAAAGAAAACTCAGCAGTCCAGGTTCCTGATGTCAGTTTGTAGGGCTCCCTTGGATGTATCAGGGCAGCACAAGTTTGAGGTGGGGACAACTTCGGTGTGGGGTCCATCCTTCGATATAAGGATTTTTTGCAGTCAGGGCCAGGGGCCCCGGGCACCTCCTTTTTCCATTTTCCCTGGGAAAGAAAACTCAGCAGTCCAGGTTCCTGATGTCAGTTTGTAGGGCTCCCTTGGGTCTATCAGGGCAGCACAAGTTTGAGGTGGGCACAACTTTGGTGTGGGGTCCATCCTTCGATATAAGGATTTTTTGCAGTCAGGGCCAGGGGCCCCTGGGCACATCCTTTTTCCATTTTCCCTGGGAAAGAAAACTCAGCAGTCCAGGTTCCTGATGTGAGTTTGTAGGGCTCCCTTGGGTCTATCAGGGCAGCATAAATTTGAGGTGGGGACAACTTCGGTGTGGGGTCCATCCTTCGATATAAGGATTCTTTGCAGTCAGGGCCAGGGGCCCCCGGGCACATCCTTTTTCCATTTTCCCTGGGAAAGAAAACTCAGCAGTCCAGGTTCCTGATGTCAGTTTGTAGGACTCCCTTGGGTCTATCAGGGCAGCACAAGTTTGAGGTGGGGACAACTTCGGTGTGGGGTCCATCCTTCGATATAAGGATTTTTTGCAGTCAGGGCCAGGGGCCCAGGGCCAGGGGCCCCCGGGCACATCCTTTTTCCATTTTCCCTGGGAAAGAAAACTCAGCAGTCCAGGTTCCTGATGTCAGTTTGTAGGGCTGCCTTGGTCTATCAGGGCAGCACAAGTTTGAGGTGGGGACAACTTCGGTGTGGGGTCCATCCTTCGATATAAGGATTCTTTGCAGTCAGGGCCAGGGGCCCCTGGGCACATCCTTTTTCCATTTTCCCTGGGAAAGAAAACTCAGCAGTCCAGGTTCCTGATGTCAGTTTGTAGGACTCCCTTGGGTCTATCAGGGCAGCACAAGTTTGAGGTTGCACAACTTCGGTGTGGGGTCCATCATTCGATATAAGGATTTTTTGCAGTCAGGGCCAGGGGCCCAGGGCCAGGGGCCCCCGGGCACACCCTTTTTCCATTTTCCCTGGGAAAGAAAACTCAGCAGTCCAGGTTCCTGATGTCAGTTTGTAGGACTCCCTTGGGTCTATCAGGGCAGCACAAGTTTGAGGTTGCACAACTTCGGTGTGGGGTGCATCCTTCGATATAAGGATTTTTTGCAGTCAGGGCCTGGGGCCCAGGGCCAGGGGCCCCCGGGCACACCCTTTTTCCATTTTCCCTGGGAAAGAAAACTCAGCAGTCCAGGTTCCTGATGTCAGTTTGTAGGGCTCCCTTTGGTCTATCAGGGCAGCACAAGTTTGAGGTGGGGACAACTTCGGTGTGGGGTCCATCCTTCGATATAAGGATTCTTTGCCGTGAGGTCCCAGCCCAGGACCAGAGGCCCCTGGGCACATCCTTTTTCCATTTTCCCTGGGAAAGAAAACTTAGCAGTCCAGGTTCCGGATGTCAGTTTGTAGGGCTCCCTTGGGTCTATCAGGGCAGCACAAGTTTGAGGTGGGGACAACTTCGGTGTGGGGTCCATCCTTCGATATAAGGATTTTTTGCAGTCAGGGCCAGGGGCCCCTGGGCACATCCTTTTTCCATTTTCCCTGGGAAAGAAAACTCAGCAGTCCAGGTTCCTGATATCAGTTGGTAGGGCTCCCTTGGGTCTATCAGGGCAGCACAAGTTTGAGGTGGGGACATCTTCGGTGTGGGGTCCGTCCTTCGATATAAGGATTCTTTGCAGTCAGGGCCAGGGGCCCCTGGGCACATCCTTTTTCCATTTTCCCTGGGAAAGAAAACTCAGCAGTCCAGGTTCCTGATGTCAGTTTGTAGGGCTCCCTTGGATGTATCAGGGCAGCACAAGTTTGAGGTGGGGACAACTTCGGTGTGGGGTCCATCCTTCGATATAAGGATTTTTTGCAGTCAGGGCCAGGGGCCCAGGGCCAGGGGCCCCTGGGCACATCCTTTTTCCATTTTCCCTGGGAAAGAAAACTCAGCAGTCCAGGTTCCTGATGTCAGTTTGTAGGGCTCCCTTGGGTCTATCAGGGCAGCACAAGTTTGAGGTTGGGACAACTTCGGTGTGGGGTCCATCCTTCGATATAAGGATTCTTTGCAGTCAGGGCCAGGGGCCCCTGGGCACATCCTTTTTCCATTTTCCCTGGGAAAGAAAACTCAGCAGTCCAGGTTCCTGATGTCAGTTTGTAGGGCTCCCTTGGGTCTATCAGGGCAGCACAAGTTTGAGGTGGGGACAACTTCGGTGTGGGGTCCATCCTTCGATATAAGGATTTTTTGCAGTCAGGGCCAGGGGCCCCCGGGCACATCCTTTTTCCATTTTCCCTGGGAAAGAAAACTCAGCAGTCCAGGTTCCTGATGTCAGTTTGTAGGACTACCTTGGGTCTATCAGGGCAGCACAAGTTTGAGGTTGCACAACTTCGGTGTGGGGTCCATCATTCGATATAAGGATTTTTTGCAGTCAGGGCCAGGGGCCCAGGGCCAGGGGCCCCCGGGCACACCCTTTTTCCATTTTCCCTGGGAAAGAAAACTCAGCAGTCCAGGTTCCTGATGTCAGTTTGTAGGGCTCCCTTTGGTCTATCAGGGCAGCACAAGTTTGAGGTGGGGACAACTTCGGTGTGGGGTCCATCCTTCGATATAAGGATTCTTTGCCGTGAGGTCCCAGCCCAGGACCAGAGGCCCCTGGGCACATCCTTTTTCCATTTTCCCTGGGAAAGAAAACTCAGCAGTCCAGGTTTCTGATGTCAGTTTGTAGGGCTCCCTTGGGTGTATCAGGGCAGCACAAGTTTGAGGTGGGGACAACTTCGGTGTGGGGTCCATCCTTCGATATAAGGATTTTTTGCAGTCAGGGCCAGGGGCCCCTGGGCACATCCTTTTTCCATTTTCCCTGGGAAAGAAAACTCAGCAGTCCAGGTTCCTGATGTCAGTTTGTAGGGCTCCCTTGGGTCTATCAGGACAGCACAAGTTTGAGGTGGGGACAACTTCGGTGTGGGGTCCATCCTTCGATATAAGGATTTTTTGCTGTGATGTCCGGGCCCAGGGCCAGGGGCCTCTGGGCACATCTTTTTTCCATTTCCCCTGGGAAAGAAAACTCAGCAGTCCAGGTTCCTGATGTCAGTTTGTAGGGCTCCCTTGGGTGTATCAGGGCAGCACAAGTTTGAGGTGGGCACAACTTCGGTGTGGGGTGCATCCTTCGATATAAGGATTTTTTGCAGTCAGGGCCAGGGTCCCCCAAGCAAATCCTTTTTCCATTTTCCCTGGGAAAGAAAACTCAGCAGTCCAGGTTCCTGATGTCAGTTTGTAGGTCTCCCTTGGGTGTATCAGGGTAGCACAAGTTTGAGGTTGGGACAACTTCGGTGTGGGGTCCATCCTTCGATATAAGGATTCTTTGCCGTGAGGTCCCAGCCCAGGACCAGAGGCCCCTGGGCACATCCTTTTTCCATTTTCCCTGGGAAAGAAAACTCAGCAGTCCAGGTTTCTGATGTCAGTTTGTAGGGCTCCCTTGGGTGTATCAGGGCAGCACAAGTTTGAGGTGGGGACAACTTCGGTGTGGGGTCCATCCTTCGATATAAGGATTCTTTGCAGTCAGGGCCAGGGCCCCCTGGGCACATCCTTTTTCCATTTTCCCTGGGAAAGAAAACTCAGCAATCCAGGTTCCTGATGTCAGTTTTTAGGGGTCCCTTGGGTCTATCAGGGCAGCACAAGTTTGAGGTGGGGACAACTTCGGTGTGGGGTCCATCCTTCGATATAAGGATTTTTTGTAGTCAGGGCTAGGGGTCCAGGGCCAGGGGCCCCCGGGCACATACTTTTTCCATTTTCCCTGGGAAAGTAAACTCAGCAGTCCAGGTTCCTGATGTCAGTTTGTAGGGCTCCCTTGGGTCTATCAGGGCAGCACAAGTTTGAGGTGGGCACAACTTCGGTGTGGGGTCCATCCTTCGATATAAGGATTTTTTGCAGTGAGGGCCAGGGGCCCAGGGCCAGGGGCCCCTGGGCACATCCTTTTTCCATTTTCCCTGGGAAAGAAAACTCAGCAGTCCAGGTTCCTGATGTCAGTTTGTAGGGCTCCCTTGGGTCTATCAGGGCAGCACAAGTTTGAGGTGGGGACATCTTCGGTGTGGGGTCCATCCTTCGATATAAGGATTCTTTGCAGTCAGGGCCAGGAGCCTCTGGGCACATCCTTTTTCCATTTTCCCTGGGAAAGAAAACTCAGCAGTCCAGGTTGCTGATGTCAGTTTGTAGGGCTCCCTTGGGTGTATCAGGGCAGCACAAGTTTGAGGTGGGGACAACTTCGGTGTGGGGTCCATCCTTTGATATTAGGATTTTTTGCAGTCACGGCCAGGGGCCCCCGGGCACATCCTTTTTCCATTTTCCGTGGGAAAGAAAACTCAGCAGTCCAGGTTCCTGATGTCAGTTTGTAGGGCTGCCTTGGGTCTATCAGGGCAGCACAAGTTTGAGGTGGGGACAACTTCGGTGTGGGGTCCATCCTTCGATATAAGGATTTTTTGCAGTCATGGCCAGGGGCCCCTGGGCACATCCGTTTTCCATTTTCCCTGGGAAAGAAAACTTAGCAGTCCAGGTTCCGGATGTCAGTTTGTAGGGCTCCCTTGGGTCTATCAGGGCAGCACAAGTTTGAGGTGGGGACAACTTCGGTGTGGGGTCCATCCTTCGATATAAGGATTCTTTGCAGTCAGGGCCAGGGGCCCCTGGGCACATCCTTTTTCCATTTTCCCTGGGAAAGAAAACTCAGCAGTCCAGGTTCCTGATGTCAGTTTGTAGGGCTCCCTTGGGTCTATCAGGGCAGCACAAGTTTGAGGTGGGGACAACTTCGGTGTGGGGTCCATCCTTCGATATAAGGATTTTTTGCAGTCAGGGCCAGGGGCCCCTGGGCACATCCTTTTTCCATTTTCCCTGGGAAAGAAAACTCAGCAGTCCAGGTTCCTGATGTCAGTTTGTAGGGCTCCCTTGGGTGTATCAGGGCAGCACAAGTTTGAGGTGGGCACAACTTCGGTGTGGGGTGCATCCTTCGATATAAGGATTTTTTGCAGTCAGGGCCAGGGTCCCCCAAGCACATCCTTTTTCCATTTTCCCTGGGAAAGAAAACTCAGCAGTCCAGGTTCCTGATGTCAGTTTGTAGGTCTCCCTTGGGTGTATCAGGGTAGCACAAGTTTGAGGTTGGGACAACTTCGGTGTGGGGTCCATCCTTCGATATAAGGATTCTTTGCCGTGAAGTCCCAGCCCAGGACCAGAGGCCCCTGGGCACATCCTTTTTCCATTTTCCCTGGGAAAGAAAACTCAGCAATCCAGGTTCCTGATGTCAGTTTTTAGGGGTCCCTTGGGTCTATCAGGGCAGCACAAGTTTGAGGTGGGGACAACTTCGGTGTGGGGTCCATCCTTCGATATAAGGATTTTTTGCAGTCAGGGCTAGGGGTCCAGGGCCAGGGGCCCCCGGGCACATCCTTTTTCCATTTTCCCTGGGAAAGTAAACTCACCAGTCCAGGTTCCTGATGTCAGTTTGTAGGGCTCCCTTGGGTCTATCAGGGCAGCACAAGTTTGAGGTGGGCACAACTTCGGTGTGGGGTGCATCCTTCGATATAAGGATTTTTTGCAGTCAGGGCCAGGGGCCCCTGGGCCACATCCTTTTTCCATTTTCCCTGGGAAAGAAAACTCAGCAGTCCAGGTTCCTGATGTCAGTTTGTAGGGCTTCCTTGGGTGTATCAGGGCAGCACAAGTTTGAGGTGGGGACAACTTCGGTGTGGGGTCCATCCTTCGATATAAGGATTTTTTGCAGTCAGGGCCAGGGGCCCCGGGCACATCCTTTTTCCATTTTCCCTGGGAAAGAAAACTCAGCAGTCCAAGTTCCTGATGTCAGTTTGTAGGACTCCCTTGGGTCTATCAGGGCAGCACAAGTTTGAGGTTGGGACAACTTCGGTGTGGGGTCCATCATTCGATATAAGGATTTTTTGCAGTCAGGGCCAGGGGCCCCGGGCACATCCTTTTTCCATTTTCCCTGGGAAAGAAAACTCAGCAGTCCAGGTTCCTGATGTCAGTTTGTAGGACTCCCTTGGGTGTATCAGGGCAGCACAAGTTTGAGGTTGCACAACTTCGGTGTGGGGTCCATCATTCGATATAAGGATTTTTTGCAGTCAGGGCCAGGGGCCCAGGGCCAGGGGCCCCCGGGCACACCCTTTTTCCATTTTCCCTGGGAAAGAAAACTCAGCAGTCCAGGTTCCTGATGTCAGTTTGTAGGACTCCCTTGGGTCTATCAGGGCAGCACAAGTTTGAGGTTGCACAACTTCGGTGTGGGGTCCATCATTCGATATAAGGATTCTTTGCCGTGAGGTCCCAGCCCAGGACCAGAGGCCCCTGGGCACATCCTTTTTCCATTTTCCCTGGGAAAGAAAACTTAGCAGTCCAGGTTCCGGATGTCAGTTTGTAGGGCTCCCTTGGGTCTATCAGGGCAGCACAAGTTTGAGGTGGGGACAACTTCGGTGTGGGGTCCATCCTTCGATATAAGGATTTTTTGCAGTCAGGGCCAGGGGCCCCTGGGCACATCCTTTTTCCATTTTCCCTGGGAAAGAAAACTCAGCAGTCCAGGTTCCTGATATCAGTTGGTAGGGCTCCCTTGGGTCTATCAGGGCAGCACAAGTTTGAGGTGGGGACATCTTCGGTGTGGGGTCCGTCCTTCGATATAAGGATTCTTTGCAGTCAGGGCCAGGGGCCCCTGGGCACATCCTTTTTCCATTTTCCCTGGGAAAGAAAACTCAGCAGTCCAGGTTCCTGATGTCAGTTTGTAGGGATCCCTTGGATGTATCAGGGCAGCACAAGTTTGAGGTGGGGACAACTTCGGTGTGGGGTCCATCCTTCGATATAAGGATTTTTTGCAGTCAGGGCCAGGGGCCCAGGGCCAGGGGCCCCTGGGCACATCCTTTTTCCATTTTCCCTGGGAAAGAAAACTCAGCAGTCCAGGTTCCTGATGTCAGTTTGTAGGGCTCCCTTGGGTCTATCAGGGCAGCACAAGTTTGAGGTTGGGACAACTTCGGTGTGGGGTCCATCCTTCGATATAAGGATTCTTTGCAGTCAGGGCCAGGGGCCCCTGGGCACATCCTTTTTCCATTTTCCCTGGGAAAGAAAACTCAGCAGTCCAGGTTCCTGATGTCAGTTTGTAGGGCTCCCTTGGGTCTATCAGGGCAGCACAAGTTTGAGGTGGGGACAACTTCGGTGTGGGGTCCATCCTTCGATATAAGGATTTTTTGCAGTCAGGGCCAGGGGCCCCCGGGCACATCCTTTTTCCATTTTCCCTGGGAAAGAAAACTCAGCAGTCCAGGTTCCTGATGTCAGTTTGTAGGACTACCTTGGGTCTATCAGGGCAGCACAAGTTTGAGGTTGCACAACTTCGGTGTGGGGTCCATCATTCGATATAAGGATTTTTTGCAGTCAGGGCCAGGGGCCCAGGGCCAGGGGCCCCCGGGCACACCCTTTTTCCATTTTCCCTGGGAAAGAAAACTCAGCAGTCCAGGTTCCTGATGTCAGTTTGTAGGGCTCCCTTTGGTCTATCAGGGCAGCACAAGTTTGAGGTGGGGACAACTTCGGTGTGGGGTCCATCCTTCGATATAAGGATTCTTTGCCGTGAGGTCCCAGCCCAGGACCAGAGGCCCCTGGGCACATCCTTTTTCCATTTTCCCTGGGAAAGAAAACTCAGCAGTCCAGGTTTCTGATGTCAGTTTGTAGGGCTCCCTTGGGTGTATCAGGGCAGCACAAGTTTGAGGTGGGGACAACTTCGGTGTGGGGTCCATCCTTCGATATAAGGATTTTTTGCAGTCAGGGCCAGGGGCCCCTGGGCACATCCTTTTTCCATTTTCCCTGGGAAAGAAAACTCAGCAGTCCAGGTTCCTGATGTCAGTTTGTAGGGCTCCCTTGGGTCTATCAGGACAGCACAAGTTTGAGGTGGGGACAACTTCGGTGTGGGGTCCATCCTTCGATATAAGGATTTTTTGCAGTGATGTCCGGGCCCAGGGCCAGGGGCCTCTGGGCACATCTTTTTTCCATTTCCCCTGGGAAAGAAAACTCAGCAGTCCAGGTTCCTGATGTCAGTTTGTAGGGCTCCCTTGGGTGTATCAGGGCAGCACAAGTTTGAGGTGGGCACAACTTCGGTGTGGGGTGCATCATTCGATATAAGGATTTTTTGCAGTCAGGGCCAGGGTCCCCCAAGCACATCCTTTTTCCATTTTCCCTGGGAAAGAAAACTCAGCAGTCCAGGTTCCTGATGTCAGTTTGTAGGTCTCCCTTGGGTGTATCAGGGTAGCACAAGTTTGAGGTTGGGACAACTTCGGTGTGGGGTCCATCCTTCGATATAAGGATTCTTTGCCGTGAGGTCCCAGCCCAGGACCAGAGGCCCCTGGGCACATCCTTTTTCCATTTTCCCTGGGAAAGAAAACTCAGCAATCCAGGTTCCTGATGTCAGTTTTTAGGGGTCCCTTGGGTCTATCAGGGCAGCACAAGTTTGAGGTGGGGACAACTTCGGTGTGGGGTCCATCCTTCGATATAAGGATTTTTTGTAGTCAGGGCTAGGGGTCCAGGGCCAGGGGCCCCCGGGCACATCCTTTTTCCATTTTCCCTGGGAAAGTAAACTCAGCAGTCCAGGTTCCTGATGTCAGTTTGTAGGGCTCCCTTGGGTCTATCAGGGCAGCACAAGTTTGAGGTGGGCACAACTTCGGTGTGGGGTGCATCCTTCGATATAAGGATTTTTTGCAGTCAGGGCCAGGGGCCCCTGGGCACATCCTTTTTCCATTTTCCCTGGGAAAGAAAACTCAGCAGTCCAGGTTCCTGATGTCAGTTTGTAGGGCTTCCTTGGGTGTATCAGGGCAGCACAAGTTTGAGGTGGGGACAACTTCGGTGTGGGGTCCATCCTTCTATATAAGGATTTTTTGCAGTCAGGGCCAGCGGCCCCGGGCACATCCTTTTTCCATTTTCCCTGGGAAAGAAAACTCAGCAGTCCAGGTTCCTGATGTCAGTTTGTAGGGCTCCCTTGGGTGTAAGAGGGCAGCACAAGTTTGAGGTGGGGACACCTTCGGTGTGGGGTCCATCCTTCGATATAAGGATTCTTTGCCGTGAGGTCCCAGCCCAGGACCAGAGGCCCCTAGGCACATCCTTTTTCCATTTTCCCTGGGAAAGAAAACTCAGCAGTCCAGGTTTCTGATGTCAGTTTGTAGGGCTCCCTTGGGTCTATCAGGGCAGCACAAGTTTGAGGTGGGGACAACTTCGGTGTGGGGTCCATCCTCCGATATAAGGATTTTTTGCAGTGATGTCCGGGCCCAGGGCCAGGGGCCTCTGGGCACATCCTTTTTCCATTTTCCCTGGGAAAGAAAACTCAGCAGTCCAGGTTCTTGATGTCAGTTTGTAGGGATCCGTTGGGTCTATCAGGGCAGCACAAGTTTGAGGTGGGGACAACTTCGGTGTGGGGTCCATCCTTCGATATAAGGATTTTTTGCAGTCAGGGCCAGGGACCTCTGGGCACATCCTTTTTCCATTTTTCCTGGGAAAGAAAACTCAGCAGTCCAGGTTCCTGATGTCAGTTTGTAGGGCTCCCTTGGGTCTATCAGGGCAGCACAAGTTTGAGGTGGGGACAACTTCGGTGTGGGGTCCATCCTCCGATATAAGGATTTTTTGCAGTGATGTCCGGGCCCAGGGCCAGGGGCCTCTGGGCACATCCTTTTTCCATTTTCCCTGGGAAAGAAAACTCAGCAGTCCAGGTTCCTGATGTCAGTTTGTAGGGCTCCCTTGGGTCTATCAGGGCAGCACAAGTTTGAGGTGGGGATAACTTCGGTGTGAGGTGCATCCTTCGATATAAGGATTCTTTGCAATGAGGCCCCTGCCCAGGGCCAGGGGCCCCTGGGCACATCCTTTTTCCATTTTCCCTGGGAAAGAAAACTCAGCAGTCCAGGTTCCTGATGTCAGTTTGTAGGGCTCCCTTGGGTGTATCAGGGCAGCACAAGTTTGAGGTGGGGACAACTTCGGTGTAGTGTCCATCCTTTGATATAAGGATTCTTTGCCGTGAGGTCCCAGCCCAAGGCCAGAGGCCCCTGGGCACATCCTTTTTCCATTTTCCCTGGGAAAGAAAACTCAGCAGTCCAGGTTGCTGATGTCAGTTTGTAGGGCTCCCTTGGGTGTATCAGGGCAGCACAAGTTTGAGGTGGGGACAACTTCGGTGTGGGGTCCATCCTTCGATATAAGGATTCTTTGCAGTCAGGGCCAGGGGCCCCCGGGCACATCTTTTGGCCATTTTCCCTGGGAAAGAAAACTCAGCAGTCCAGGTTCCTGATGTCAGTTTGTAGGGCTCCCTTGGGTCTATCAGGGCAGCACAAGTTTGAGGTGGGCACAAATTTGGTGTGGGGTGCATCCTTCCATATAAGGATTTTTTGCAGTGAGGCCCCTGCCCAGGGCCAGGGGCCCCTGGGCACATCCTTTTTCCATTTTCCCTGGGAAAGAAAACTCAGCAGTCCAGGTTGCTGATGTCAGTTTGTAGGGCTCCCTTGGGTGTATCAGGGCAGCACAAGTTTGAGGTGGGGACAACTTCGGTGTGGGGTCCATCCTTCGATATAAGGATTCTTTGCAGTCAGGGCCAGGGGCCCCCGGGCACACCTTTTGGCCATTTTCCCTGGGAAAGAAAACTCAGCAGTCCAGGTTCCTGATGTCAGTTTGTAGGGCTCCCTTGGGTCTATCAGGGCAGCACAAGTTTGAGGTGGGCACAAATTTGGTGTGGGGTGCATCCTTCCATATAAGGATTTTTTGCAGTGAGGACCCTGCCCAGGGCCAGGGGCCCCTGGGCACATCCTTTTTCCATTTTCCCTGGGAAAGAAAACTCAGCAGTCCAGGTTCCTGATGTCAGTTTGTAGGGCTCCCTTGGATGTATCAGGGCAGCACAAGTTTGAGGTGGGGACAACTTCGGTGTGGGGTCCATCCTTCGATATAAGGATTTTTTGCAGTCAGGGCCAGGGGCCCCGGGCACCTCCTTTTTCCATTTTCCCTGGGAAAGAAAACTCAGCAGTCCAGGTTCCTGATGTCAGTTTGTAGGGCTCCCTTGGGTCTATCAGGGCAGCACAAGTTTGAGGTGGGCACAACTTTGGTGTGGGGTCCATCCTTCGATATAAGGATTTTTTGCAGTCAGGGCCAGGGGCCCCTGGGCACATCCTTTTTCCATTTTCCCTGGGAAAGAAAACTCAGCAGTCCAGGTTCCTGATGTGAGTTTGTAGGGCTCCCTTGGGTCTATCAGGGCAGCATAAATTTGAGGTGGGGACAACTTCGGTGTGGGGTCCATCCTTCGATATAAGGATTCTTTGCAGTCAGGGCCAGGGGCCCCCGGGCACATCCTTTTTCCATTTTCCCTGGGAAAGAAAACTCAGCAGTCCAGGTTCCTGATGTCAGTTTGTAGGACTCCCTTGGGTCTATCAGGGCAGCACAAGTTTGAGGTGGGGACAACTTCGGTGTGGGGTCCATCCTTCGATATAAGGATTTTTTGCAGTCAGGGCCAGGGGCCCAGGGCCAGGGGCCCCCGGGCACATCCTTTTTCCATTTTCCCTGGGAAAGAAAACTCAGCAGTCCAGGTTCCTGATGTCAGTTTGTAGGGCTGCCTTGGTCTATCAGGGCAGCACAAGTTTGAGGTGGGGACAACTTCGGTGTGGGGTCCATCCTTCGATATAAGGATTCTTTGCAGTCAGGGCCAGGGGCCCCTGGGCACATCCTTTTTCCATTTTCCCTGGGAAAGAAAACTCAGCAGTCCAGGTTCCTGATGTCAGTTTGTAGGGCTCCCTTGGGTCTATCAAGGCAGCACAAGTTTGAGGTGGGCACAACTTCGGTGTGGGGTCCATCCTTCGATATAAGGATTTTTTGCAGTCAGGGGCAGGGGCCCAGGGCCAGGGGCCCCTGGGCACATCCTTTTTCCATTTTCCCTGGGAAAGAAAACTCAGCAGTCCAGGTTCCTGATGACAGTTTGTAGGGCTCCCTTGGGTGTATCAGGGCAGCACCAGTTTGAGCTGGGCACAACTTCGGTGTGGGGTCCATCCTTCGATATAAGGTTTTTTTGCAGTCATGCCCAGGGGCCCCTGGGCACATCCTTTTTCCATTTTCCCTGGGAAAGAAAACTCAGCAGTCCAGGTTCCTGATGTCAGTTTGTAGGGCTCCCTTGGGAATATCAGGGCAGCAAAAGTTTGAGGTGGGGACAACTTCGGTGTGGGGTCCATCCTTCGATATAAGGATTCTTTGCCGTGAGGTCCCAGCCCAGGACCAGAGGCCCCTAGGCACATCCTTTTTCCATTTTCCCTGGGAAAGAAAACTCAGCAGTCCAGGTTTCTGATGTCAGTTTGTAGGGATCCGTTGGGTCTATCAGGGCAGCACAAGTTTGAGGTGGGGACAACTTCGGTGTGGGGTCCATCCTTCGATATAAGGATTTTTTGCAGTCAGGGCCAGGGACCTCTGGGCACATCCTTTTTCCATTTTTCCTGGGAAAGAAAACTCAGCAGTCCAGGTTCCTGATGTCAGTTTGTAGGGCTCCCTTGGGTCTATCAGGACAGCACAAGTTTGAGGTGGGCACAACTTCAGTGTGGGGTCCATCCTCCGATATAAGGATTTTTTGTAGTGATGTCCGGACCCAGGGCCAGGGGCCTCTGGGCACATCCTTTTTCCATTTTCCCTGGGAAAGAAAACTCAGCAGTCCAGGTTCCTGATGTCAGTTTGTAGGGCTCCCTTGGGTCTATCAGGGCAGCACAAGTTTGAGGTGGGGATAACTTCGGTGTGAGGTGCATCCTTCGATATAAGGATTCTTTGCAATGAGGCCCCTGCCCAGGGCCAGGGGCCCCTGGGCACATCCTTTTTCCATTTTCCCTGGGAAAGAAAACTCAGCAGTCCAGGTTCCTGATGTCAGTTTGTAGGGCTCCCTTGGGTGTATCAGGGCAGCACAAGTTTGAGGTGGGGACAACTTCGGTGTAGGGTCCATCCTTCGATATAAGGATTCTTTGCCGTGAGGTCCCAGCCCAAGGCCAGAGGCCCCTGGGCACATCCTTTTTCCATTTTCCCTGGGAAAGAAAACTCAGCAGTCCAGGTTCCTGATGTCAGTTTGTAGGGCTCCCTTGGGTCTATCAGGGCAGCACAAGTTTGAGGTGGGCACAACTTCGGTGTGGGGTCCATCCTTCGATATAAGGATTCTTTGCCGTGAGGTCCCAGCCCAGGACCAGAGGCCCCTGGGCACATCCTTTTTCCATTTTCCCTGGGAAAGAAAACTCAGCAGTCCAGGTTCCTGATGTCAGTTTGTAGGACTCCCTTGGGTCTATCAGGGCAGCACAAGTTTGAGGTTGCACAACTTCGGTGTGGGGTCCATCATTCGATATAAGGATTCTTTGCCGTGAGGTCCCAGCCCAGGACCAGAGGCCCCTGGGCACATCCTTTTTCCATTTTCCCTGGGAAAGAAAACTTAGCAGTCCAGGTTCCGGATGTCAGTTTGTAGGGCTCCCTTGGGTCTATCAGGGCAGCACAAGTTTGAGGTGGGGACAACTTCGGTGTGGGGTCCATCCTTCGATATAAGGATTTTTTGCAGTCAGGGCCAGGGGCCCCTGGGCACATCCTTTTTCCATTTTCCCTGGGAAAGAAAACTCAGCAGTCCAGGTTCCTGATATCAGTTGGTAGGGCTCCCTTGGGTCTATCAGGGCAGCACAAGTTTGAGGTGGGGACATCTTCGGTGTGGGGTCCGTCCTTCGATATAAGGATTCTTTGCAGTCAGGGCCAGGGGCCCCTGGGCACATCCTTTTTCCATTTTCCCTGGGAAAGAAAACTCAGCAGTCCAGGTTCCTGATGTCAGTTTGTAGGGATCCCTTGGATGTATCAGGGCAGCACAAGTTTGAGGTGGGGACAACTTCGGTGTGGGGTCCATCCTTCGATATAAGGATTTTTTGCAGTCAGGGCCAGGGGCCCAGGGCCAGGGGCCCCTGGGCACATCCTTTTTCCATTTTCCCTGGGAAAGAAAACTCAGCAGTCCAGGTTCCTGATGTCAGTTTGTAGGGCTCCCTTGGGTCTATCAGGGCAGCACAAGTTTGAGGTTGGGACAACTTCGGTGTGGGGTCCATCCTTCGATATAAGGATTCTTTGCAGTCAGGGCCAGGGGCCCCTGGGCACATCCTTTTTCCATTTTCCCTGGGAAAGAAAACTCAGCAGTCCAGGTTCCTGATGTCAGTTTGTAGGGCTCCCTTGGGTCTATCAGGGCAGCACAAGTTTGAGGTGGGGACAACTTCGGTGTGGGGTCCATCCTTCGATATAAGGATTTTTTGCAGTCAGGGCCAGGGGCCCCCGGGCACATCCTTTTTCCATTTTCCCTGGGAAAGAAAACTCAGCAGTCCAGGTTCCTGATGTCAGTTTGTAGGACTACCTTGGGTCTATCAGGGCAGCACAAGTTTGAGGTTGCACAACTTCGGTGTGGGGTCCATCATTCGATATAAGGATTTTTTGCAGTCAGGGCCAGGGGCCCAGGGCCAGGGGCCCCCGGGCACACCCTTTTTCCATTTTCCCTGGGAAAGAAAACTCAGCAGTCCAGGTTCCTGATGTCAGTTTGTAGGGCTCCCTTTGGTCTATCAGGGCAGCACAAGTTTGAGGTGGGGACAACTTCGGTGTGGGGTCCATCCTTCGATATAAGGATTCTTTGCCGTGAGGTCCCAGCCCAGGACCAGAGGCCCCTGGGCACATCCTTTTTCCATTTTCCCTGGGAAAGAAAACTCAGCAGTCCAGGTTTCTGATGTCAGTTTGTAGGGCTCCCTTGGGTGTATCAGGGCAGCACAAGTTTGAGGTGGGGACAACTTCGGTGTGGGGTCCATCCTTCGATATAAGGATTTTTTGCAGTCAGGGCCAGGGGCCCCTGGGCACATCCTTTTTCCATTTTCCCTGGGAAAGAAAACTCAGCAGTCCAGGTTTCTGATGTCAGTTTGTAGGGCTCCCTTGGGTCTATCAGGGCAGCACAAGTTTGAGGTGGGGACAACTTCGGTGTGGGGTCCATCCTCCGATATAAGGATTTTTTGCAGTGATGTCCGGGCCCAGGGCCAGGGGCCTCTGGGCACATCCTTTTTCCATTTTCCCTGGGAAAGAAAACTCAGCAGTCCAGGTTCTTGATGTCAGTTTGTAGGGATCCGTTGGGTCTATCAGGGCAGCACAAGTTTGAGGTGGGGACAACTTCGGTGTGGGGTCCATCCTTCGATATAAGGATTTTTTGCAGTCAGGGCCAGGGACCTCTGGGCACATCCTTTTTCCATTTTTCCTGGGAAAGAAAACTCAGCAGTCCAGGTTCCTGATGTCAGTTTGTAGGGCTCCCTTGGGTGTATCAGGGCAGCACAAGTTTGAGGTGGGGACAACTTCGGTGTAGTGTCCATCCTTTGATATAAGGATTCTTTGCCGTGAGGTCCCAGCCCAAGGCCAGAGGCCCCTGGGCACATCCTTTTTCCATTTTCCCTGGGAAAGAAAACTCAGCAGTCCAGGTTGCTGATGTCAATTTGTAGGGCTCCCTTGGGTGTATCAGGGCAGCACAAGTTTGAGGTGGGGACAACTTCGGTGTGGGGTCCATCCTTCGATATAAGGATTCTTTGCAGTCAGGGCCAGGGGCCCCCGGGCACATCTTTTGGCCATTTTCCCTGGGAAAGAAAACTCAGCAGTCCAGGTTCCTGATGTCAGTTTGTAGGGCTCCCTTGGGTCTATCAGGGCAGCACAAGTTTGAGGTGGGCACAAATTTGGTGTGGGGTGCATCCTTCCATATAAGGATTTTTTGCAGTGAGGCTCCTGCCCAGGGCCAGGGGCCCCTGGGCACATCCTTTTTCCATTTTCCCTGGGAAAGAAAACTCAGCAGTCCAGGTTGCTGATGTCAGTTTGTAGGGCTCCCTTGGGTGTATCAGGGCAGCACAAGTTTGAGGTGGGGACAACTTCGGTGTGGGGTCCATCCTTCGATATAAGGATTCTTTGCAGTCAGGGCCAGGGGCCCCCGGGCACACCTTTTGGCCATTTTCCCTGGGAAAGAAAACTCAGCAGTCCAGGTTCCTGATGTCAGTTTGTAGGGCTCCCTTGGGTCTATCAGGGCAGCACAAGTTTGAGGTGGGCACAAATTTGGTGTGGGGTGCATCCTTCCATATAAGGATTTTTTGCAGTGAGGACCCTGCCCAGGGCCAGGGGCCCCTGGGCACATCCTTTTTCCATTTTCCCTGGGAAAGAAAACTCAGCAGTCCAGGTTCCTGATGTCAGTTTGTAGGGCTCCCTTGGATGTATCAGGGCAGCACAAGTTTGAGGTGGGGACAACTTCGGTGTGGGGTCCATCCTTCGATATAAGGATTCTTTGCAGTCAGGGCCAGGGGCCCCCGGGCACATCCTTTTTCCATTTTCCCTGGGAAAGAAAACTCAGCAGTCCAGGTTCCTGATGTCAGTTTGTAGGACTCCCTTGGGTCTATCAGGGCAGCATAAATTTGAGGTGGGGACAACTTCGGTGTGGGGTCCATCCTTCGATATAAGGATTCTTTGCAGTCAGGGCCAGGGGCCCCCGGGCACATCCTTTTTCCATTTTCCCTGGGAAAGAAAACTCAGCAGTCCAGGTTCCTGATGTCAGTTTGTAGGACTCCCTTGGGTCTATCAGGGCAGCACAAGTTTGAGGTGGGGACAACTTCGGTGTGGGGTCCATCCTTCGATATAAGGATTTTTTGCAGTCAGGGCCAGGGGCCCAGGGCCAGGGGCCCCCGGGCACATCCTTTTTCCATTTTCCCTGGGAAAGAAAACTCAGCAGTCCAGGTTCCTGATGTCAGTTTGTAGGGCTGCCTTGGTCTATCAGGGCAGCACAAGTTTGAGGTGGGGACAACTTCGGTGTGGGGTCCATCCTTCGATATAAGGATTCTTTGCAGTCAGGGCCAGGGGCCCCTGGGCACATCCTTTTTCCATTTTCCCTGGGAAAGAAAACTCAGCAGTCCAGGTTCCTGATGTCAGTTTGTAGGGCTCCCTTGGGTCTATCAAGGCAGCACAAGTTTGAGGTGGGCACAACTTCGGTGTGGGGTCCATCCTTCGATATAAGGATTTTTTGCAGTCAGGGGCAGGGGCCCAGGGCCAGGGGCCCCTGGGCACATCCTTTTTCCATTTTCCCTGGGAAAGAAAACTCAGCAGTCCAGGTTCCTGATGACAGTTTGTAGGGCTCCCTTGGGTGTATCAGGGCAGCACCAGTTTGAGCTGGGCACAACTTCGGTGTGGGGTCCATCCTTCGATATAAGGTTTTTTTGCAGTCATGCCCAGGGGCCCCTGGGCACATCCTTTTTCCATTTTCCCTGGGAAAGAAAACTCAGCAGTCCAGGTTCCTGATGTCAGTTTGTAGGGCTCCCTTGGGAATATCAGGGCAGCAAAAGTTTGAGGTGGGGACAACTTCGGTGTGGGGTCCATCCTTCGATATAAGGATTCTTTGCCGTGAGGTCCCAGCCCAGGACCAGAGGCCCCTAGGCACATCCTTTTTCCATTTTCCCTGGGAAAGAAAACTCAGCAGTCCAGGTTTCTGATGTCAGTTTGTAGGGATCCGTTGGGTCTATCAGGGCAGCACAAGTTTGAGGTGGGGACAACTTCGGTGTGGGGTCCATCCTTCGATATAAGGATTTTTTGCAGTCAGGGCCAGGGACCTCTGGGCACATCCTTTTTCCATTTTTCCTGGGAAAGAAAACTCAGCAGTCCAGGTTCCTGATGTCAGTTTGTAGGGCTCCCTTGGGTCTATCAGGACAGCACAAGTTTGAGGTGGGCACAACTTCAGTGTGGGGTCCATCCTCCGATATAAGGATTTTTTGTAGTGATGTCCGGGCCCAGGGCCAGGGGCCTCTGGGCACATCCTTTTTCCATTTTCCCTGGGAAAGAAAACTCAGCAGTCCAGGTTCCTGATGTCAGTTTGTAGGGCTCCCTTGGGTCTATCAGGGCAGCACAAGTTTGAGGTGGGGATAATTTCGGTGTGAGGTGCATCCTTCGATATAAGGATTCTTTGCAATGAGGCCCCTGCCCAGGGCCAGGGGCCCCTGGGCACATCCTTTTTCCATTTTCCCTGGGAAAGAAAACTCAGCAGTCCAGGTTCCTGATGTCAGTTTGTAGGGCTCCCTTGGGTGTATCAGGGCAGCACAAGTTTGAGGTGGGGACAACTTCGGTGTAGGGTCCATCCTTCGATATAAGGATTCTTTGCCGTGAGGTCCCAGCCCAAGGCCAGAGGCCCCTGGGCACATCCTTTTTCCATTTTCCCTGGGAAAGAAAACTCAGCAGTCCAGGTTCCTGATGTCAGTTTGTAGGGCTCCCTTGGGTCTATCAGGGCAGCACAAGTTTGAGGTGGGCACAACTTCGGTGTGGGGTCCATCCTTCGATATAAGGATTCTTTGCCGTGAGGTCCCAGCCCAGGACCAGAGGCCCCTGGGCACATCCTTTTTCCATTTTCCCTGGGAAAGAAAACTCAGCAGTCCAGGTTTCTGATGTCAGTTTGTAGGGCTCCCTTGGGTCTATCAGGGCAGCACAAGTTTGAGGTGGGGACAACTTCGGTGTGGGGTCCATCCTTCGATATACGGATTTTTTGCAGTCAGGGCCAGGGCCACCTGGGCACATCCTTTTTCCATTTTCCCTGGGAAAGAAAACTCAGCAATCCAGGTTCCTGATGTCAGTTTTTAGGGGTCCCTTGGGTCTATCAGGGCAGCACAAGTTTGAGGTGGGGACACCTTCGGTGTGGGGTCCATCCTTCGATATAAGGATTCTTTGCAGTGAGGTCCCTGCCCAAGTCTAGGGGCCCCTGGGCACATCCTTTGGCCATTTTCCCTGGGAAAGAAAACTCAGCAGTCCAGGTTCCTGATGTCAGTTTGTAGGGCTCCCTTGGGTGTATCAGGGCAGCACCAGTTTGAGCTGGACACAACTTCGGTGTGGGGTCCATCCTTCGATATAAGGATTTTTTGCAGTCAGGGCCAGGGGCCTCTGGGCACATCCTTTTTCCATTTTCCCTGGGAAAGAAAACTCAGCAGTCCAGGTTCCTGATGTCAGTTTGTAGGTCTCCCTTGGGTCTATCAGGACAGCACAAGTTTGAGGTGGGCACAACTTCGGTGTGGGGTCCATCCTTCGATATAAGGATTTTTTGCAGTGATGTCCGGGCCCAGGGCCAGTGGGCCTCTGGGCACATCCTTTTTCCATTTTCCCTGGGAAAGAAAACTCAGCAGTCCAGGTTCCTGATGTCAGTTTGTAGGGCTCCCTTGGGTCTATCAGGGCAGCACAAGTTTGAGGTGGGGACAACTTCGGTGTGAGGTGCATCCTTCGATATAAGGATTCTTTGCAATGAGGCCCCTGCCCAGGGCCAGGGGCCCCTGGGCACATCCTTTTTCCATTTTCCCTGGGAAAGAAAACTCAGCAGTCCAGGTTCCTGATGTCAGTTTGTAGGGCTCCCTTGGGTCTATCAGGGCAGCACAAGTTTGAGGTGGGGACAACTTCGGTGTGGGGTCCATCCTTCGATATAAGGATTTTTTGCAGTCAGGGCCAGGGGCCCCTGGGCACATCCTTTTTCCATTTTCCCTGGGAAAGAAAACTCAGCAGTCCAGGTTCCTGATGTCAGTTTGTAGGGCTCCCTTGGGTCTATCAGGACAGCACAAGTTTGAGGTGGGCACAACTTCGGTGTGGGGTCCATCCTTCGATATAAGGATTTTTTGCAGTGATGTCCGGGCCCAGGGCCAGGGGCCTCTGGGCACATCCTTTTTCCATTTTCCCTGGGAAAGAAAACTCAGCAGTCCAGGTTCCTGATGTCAGTTTGTAGGGCTCCCTTGGGTGTATCAGGGCAGCACAAGTTTGAGGTGGGCACAACTTCGGTGTGGGGTGCATCCTTCGATATAAGGATTTTTTGCAGTCAGGGCCAGGGTCCCCCAAGCACATCCTTTTTCCATTTTCCCTGGGAAAGAAAACTCAGCAGTCCAGGTTCCTGATGTCAGTTTGTAGGTCTCCCTTGGGTGTATCAGGGTAGCACAAGTTTGAGGTTGGGACAACTTCGGTGTGGGGTCCATCCTTCGATATAAGGATTCTTTTCCGTGAGGTCCCAGCCCAAGGCCAGAGGCCCCTGGGCACATCCTTTTTCCATTTTCCCTGGGAAAGAAAACTCAGCAGTCCAGGTTCCTGATGTCAGTTTGTAGGGCTCCCTTGGGTCTATCAGGGCAGCACAAGTTTGAGGTGGGCACAACTTCGGTGTGGGGTCCATCCTTCGATATAAGGATTTTTTGCAGTCAGGGCCAGGGGCCCCTGGGCACATCCTTTTTCCATTTTCCCTGGGAAAGAAAACTCAGCAGTCCAGGTTCTTGATGTCAGTTTGTAGGGATCCCTTGGGTCTATCAGGGCAGCACAAGTTTGAGGTGGGGACAACTTCGGTGTGGGGTCCATCCTTCGATATAAGGATTTTTTGCAGTCAGGGCCAGGGACCTCTGGGCACATCCTTTTTCCATTTTTCCTGGGAAAGAAAACTCAGCAGTCCAGGTTCCTGATGTCAGTTTGTAGGGCTCCCTTGGGTCTATCAGGACAGCACAAGTTTGAGGTGGGGACAACTTCGGTGTGGGGTCCATCCTCCGATATAAGGATTTTTTGCAGTGATGTCCGGGCCCAGGGCCAGGGGCCTCTGGGCACATCCTTTTTCCATTTTCCCTGGGAAAGAAAACTCAGCAGTCCAGGTTCCTGATGTCAGTTTGTAGGGCTCCCTTGGGTCTATCAGGGCAGCACAAGTTTGAGGTGGGGATAACTTCGGTGTGAGGTGCATCCTTCGATATAAGGATTCTTTGCAATGAGGCCCCTGCCCAGGGCCAGGGGCCCCTGGGCACATCCTTTTTCCATTTTCCCTGGGAAAGAAAACTCAGCAGTCCAGGTTCCTGATGTCAGTTTGTAGGGCTCCCTTGGGTGTATCAGGGCAGCACAAGTTTGAGGTGGGGACAACTTCGGTGCAGTGTCCATCCTTTGATATAAGGATTCTTTGCCGTGAGGTCCCAGCCCAAGGCCAGAGGCCCCTGGGCACATCCTTTTTCCATTTTCCCTGGGAAAGAAAACTCAGCAGTCCAGGTTGCTGATGTCAGTTTGTAGGGCTCCCTTGGGTGTATCAGGGCAGCACAAGTTTGAGGTGGGGACAACTTCGGTGTGGGGTCCATCCTTCGATATAAGGATTCTTTGCAGTCAGGGCCAGGGGCCCCCGGGCACATCTTTTGGCCATTTTCCCTGGGAAAGAAAACTCAGCAGTCCAGGTTCCTGATGTCAGTTTGTAGGGCTCCCTTGGGTCTATCAGGGCAGCACAAGTTTGAGGTGGGCACAAATTTGGTGTGGGGTGCATCCTTCCATATAAGGATTTTTTGCAGTGAGGCCCCTGCCCAGGGCCAGAGGCCCCTGGGCACATCCTTTTTCCATTTTCCCTGGGAAAGAAAACTCAGCAGTCCAGGTTGCTGATGTCAGTTTGTAGGGCTCCCTTGGGTGTATCAGGGCAGCACAAGTTTGAGGTGGGGACAACTTCGGTGTGGGGTCCATCCTTCGATATAAGGATTCTTTGCAGTCAGGGCCAGGGGCCCCCGGGTACATCTTTTGGCCATTTTCCCTGGGAAAGAAAACTCAGCAGTCCAGGTTCCTGATGTCAGTTTGTAGGGCTCCCTTGGGTGTATCAGGGCAGCACAAGTTTGAGGTGGGCACAAATTTGGTGTGGGGTGCATCCTTCCATATAAGGATTTTTTGCAGTGAGGCCCCTGCCCAGGGCCAGGGGCCCCTGGGCACATCCTTTTTCCATTTTCCCTGGGAAAGAAAACTCAGCAGTCCAGGTTCCTGATGTCAGTTTGTAGGGCTCCCTTGGATGTATCAGGGCAGCACAAGTTTGAGGTGGGGACAACTTCGGTGTGGGGTCCATCCTTCGATATAAGGATTTTTTGCAGTCAGGGCCAGGGGCCCCGGGCACCTCCTTTTTCCATTTTCCCTGGGAAAGAAAACTCAGCAGTCCAGGTTCCTGATGTCAGTTTGTAGGGCTCCCTTGGGTCTATCAGGGCAGCACAAGTTTGAGGTGGGCACAACTTTGGTGTGGGGTCCATCCTTCGATATAAGGATTTTTTGCAGTCAGGGCCAGGGGCCCCTGGGCACATCCTTTTTCCATTTTCCCTGGGAAAGAAAACTCAGCAGTCCAGGTTCCTGATGTGAGTTTGTAGGGCTCCCTTGGGTCTATCAGGGCAGCATAAATTTGAGGTGGGGACAACTTCGGTGTGGGGTCCATCCTTCGATATAAGGATTTTTTGCAGTCAGGGCCAGGGGCCCCCGGGCACATCCTTTTTCCATTTTCCCTGGGAAAGAAAACTCAGCAGTCCAGGTTCCTGATGTCAGTTTGTAGGACTCCCTTGGGTCTATCAGGGCAGCACAAGTTTGAGGTGGGGACAACTTCGGTGTGGGGTCCATCCTTCGATATAAGGATTTTTTGCAGTCAGGGCCAGGGGCCCAGGGCCAGGGGCCTCTGGGCACATCCTTTTTCCATTTTCCCTGGGAAAGAAAACTCAGCAGTCCAGGTTCCTGATGTCAGTTTGTAGGGCTGCCTTGGTCTATCAGGGCAGCACAAGTTTGAGGTGGGGACAACTTCGGTGTGGGGTCCATCCTTCGATATAAGGATTCTTTGCAGTCAGGGCCAGGGGCCCCTGGGCACATCCTTTTTCCATTTTCCCTGGGAAAGAAAACTCAGCAGTCCAGGTTCCTGATGTCAGTTTGTAGGGCTCCCTTGGGTCTATCAAGGCAGCACAAGTTTGAGGTGGGGACAACTTCGGTGTGGGGTCCATCCTTCGATATAAGGATTTTTTGCAGTCAGGGGCAGGGGCCCAGGGCCAGGGGCCCCTGGGCACATCCTTTTTCCATTTTCCCTGGGAAAGAAAACTCAGCAGTCCAGGTTCCTGATGACAGTTTGTAGGGCTCCCTTGGGTGTATCAGGGCAGCACCAGTTTGAGCTGGGCACAACTTCGGTGTGGGGTCCATCCTTCGATATAAGGTTTTTTTGCAGTCATGGCCAGGGGCCCCTGGGCACATCCTTTTTCCATTTTCCCTGGGAAAGAAAACTCAGCAGTCCAGGTTCCTGATGTCAGTTTGTAGGGCTCCCTTGGGAATATCAGGGCAGCAAAAGTTTGAGGTGGGGACAACTTCGGTGTGGGGTCCATCCTTCGATATAAGGATTCTTTGCCGTGAGGTCCCAGCCCAGGACCAGAGGCCCCTAGGCACATCCTTTTTCCATTTTCCCTGGGAAAGAAAACTCAGCAGTCCAGGTTTCTGATGTCAGTTTGTAGGGATCCGTTGGGTCTATCAGGGCAGCACAAGTTTGAGGTGGGGACAACTTCGGTGTGGGGTCCATCCTTCGATATAAGGATTTTTTGCAGTCAGGGCCAGGGACCTCTGGGCACATCCTTTTTCCATTTTTCCTGGGAAAGAAAACTCAGCAGTCCAGGTTCCTGATGTCAGTTTGTAGGGCTCCCTTGGGTCTATCAGGACAGCACAAGTTTGAGGTGGGCACAACTTCGGTGTGGGGTCCATCCTCCGATATAAGGATTTTTTGCAGTGATGTCCGGGCCCAGGGCCAGGGGCCTCTGGGCACATCCTTTTTCCATTTTCCCTGGGAAAGAAAACTCAGCAGTCCAGGTTCCTGATGTCAGTTTGTAGGGCTCCCTTGGGTCTATCAGGGCAGCACAAGTTTGAGGTGGGGATAACTTCGGTGTGAGGTGCATCCTTCGATATAAGGATTATTTGTAATGAGGCCCCTGCCCAGGGCCAGGGGCCCCTGGGCACATCCTTTTTCCATTTTCCCTGGGAAAGAAAACTCAGCAGTCCAGGTTCCTGATGTCAGTTTGTAGGGCTCCCTTGGGTGTATCAGGGCAGCACAAGTTTGAGGTGGGGACAACTTCGGTGTAGGGTCCATCCTTCGATATAAGGATTCTTTGCCGTGAGGTCCCAGCCCAAGGCCAGAGGCCCCTGGGCACATCCTTTTTCCATTTTCCCTGGGAAAGAAAACTCAGCAGTCCAGGTTCCTGATGTCAGTTTGTAGGGCTCCCTTGGGTCTATCAGGGCAGCACAAGTTTGAGGTGGGCACAACTTCGGTGTGGGGTCCATCCTTCGATATAAGGATTCTTTGCCGTGAGGTCCCAGCCCAGGACCAGAGGCCCCTGGGCACATCCTTTTTCCATTTTCCCTGGGAAAGAAAACTCAGCAGTCCAGGTTTCTGATGTCAGTTTGTAGGACTCCCTTGGGTCTATCAGGGCAGCACAAGTTTGAGGTGGGGACAACTTCGGTGTGGGGTCCATCCTTCGATATACGGATTTTTTGCAGTCAGGGCCAGGGCCACCTGGGCACATCCTTTTTCCATTTTCCCTGGGAAAGAAAACTCAGCAATCCAGGTTCCTGATGTCAGTTTTTAGGGGTCCCTTGGGTCTATCAGGGCAGCACAAGTTTGAGGTGGGGACACCTTCGGTGTGGGGTCCATCCTTCGATATAAGGATTCTTTGCAGTGAGGTCCCTGCCCAAGTCTAGGGGCCCCTGGGCACATCCTTTGGCCATTTTCCCTGGGAAAGAAAACTCAGCAGTCCAGGTTCCTGATGTCAGTTTGTAGGGCTCCCTTGGGTGTATCAGGGCAGCACCAGTTTGAGCTGGGCACAACTTCGGTGTGGGGTCCATCCTTCGATATAAGGATTTTTTGCAGTCAGGGCCAGGGGCCTCTGGGCACATCCTTTTTCCATTTTCCCTGGGAAAGAAAACTCAGCAGTCCAGGTTCCTGATGTCAGTTTGTAGGTCTCCCTTGGGTCTATCAGGACAGCACAAGTTTGAGGTGGGCACAACTTCGGTGTGGGGTCCATCCTTCGATATAAGGATTTTTTGCAGTGATGTCCGGGCCCAGGGCCAGTGGGCCTCTGGGCACATCCTTTTTCCATTTTCCCTGGGAAAGAAAACTCAGCAGTCCAGGTTCCTGATGTCAGTTTGTAGGGCTCCCTTGGGTGTATCAGGGCAGCACAAGTTTGAGGTGGGGACAACTTCGGTGTGAGGTGCATCCTTCGATATAAGGATTCTTTGCAATGAGGCCCCTGCCCAGGGCCAGGGGCCCCTGGGCACATCCTTTTTCCATTTTCCCTGGGAAAGAAAACTCAGCAGTCCAGGTTCCTGATGTCAGTTTGTAGGGCTCCCTTGGGTCTATCAGGGCAGCACAAGTTTGAGGTGGGGACAACTTCGGTGTGGGGTCCATCCTTCGATATAAGGATTTTTTGCAGTCAGGGCCAGGGGCCCCTGGGCACATCCTTTTTCCATTTTCCCTGGGAAAGAAAACTCAGCAGTCCAGGTTCCTGATGTCAGTTTGTAGGGCTCCCTTGGGTCTATCAGGACAGCACAAGTTTGAGGTGGGCAGAACTTCGGTGTGGGGTCCATCCTTCGATATAAGGATTTTTTGCAGTGATGTCCGGGCCCAGGGCCAGGGGCCTCTGGGCACATCCTTTTTCCATTTCCCCTGGGAAAGAAAACTCAGCAGTCCAGGTTCCTGATGTCAGTTTGTAGGGCTCCCTTGGGTCTATCAGGGCAGCACAAGTTTGAGGTGGGCACAACTTCGGTGTGGGGTGCATCCTTCGATATAAGGATTTTTTGCAGTCAGGGCCAGGGTCCCCCAAGCACATCCTTTTTCCATTTTCCCTGGGAAAGAAAACTCAGCAGTCCAGGTTCCTGATGTCAGTTTGTAGGTCTCCCTTGGGTGTATCAGGGTAGCACAAGTTTGAGGTTGGGACAACTTCGGTGTGGGGTCCATCCTTCGATATAAGGATTCTTTTCCGTGAGGTCCCAGCCCAAGGCCAGAGGCCCCTGGGCACATCCTTTTTCCATTTTCCCTGGGAAAGAAAACTCAGCAGTCCAGGTTCCTGATGTCAGTTTGTAGGGCTCCCTTGGGTCTATCAGGGCAGCACAAGTTTGAGGTGGGCACAACTTCGGTGTGGGGTCCATCCTTCGATATAAGGATTTTTTGCAGTCAGGGCCAGGGGCCCCTGGGCACATCCTTTTTCCATTTTCCCTGGGAAAGAAAACTCAGCAGTCCAGGTTCTTGATGTCAGTTTGTAGGGATCCCTTGGGTCTATCAGGGCAGCACAAGTTTGAGGTGGGGACAACTTCGGTGTGGGGTCCATCCTTCGATATAAGGATTTTTTGCAGTCAGGGCCAGGGACCTCTGGGCACATCCTTTTTCCATTTTTCCTGGGAAAGAAAACTCAGCAGTCCAGGTTCCTGATGTCAGTTTGTAGGGCTCCCTTGGGTCTATCAGGACAGCACAAGTTTGAGGTGGGGACAACTTCGGTGTGGGGTCCATCCTCCGATATAAGGATTTTTTGCAGTGATGTCCGGGCCCAGGGCCAGGGGCCTCTGGGCACATCCTTTTTCCATTTTCCCTGGGAAAGAAAACTCAGCAGTCCAGGTTCCTGATGTCAGTTTGTAGGGCTCCCTTGGGTCTATCAGGGCAGCACAAGTTTGAGGTGGGGATAACTTCGGTGTGAGGTGCATCCTTCGATATAAGGATTCTTTGCAATGAGGCCCCTGCCCAGGGCCAGGGGCCCCTGGGCACATCCTTTTTCCATTTTCCCTGGGAAAGAAAACTCAGCAGTCCAGGTTCCTGATGTCAGTTTGTAGGGCTCCCTTGGGTGTATCAGGGCAGCACAAGTTTGAGGTGGGGACAACTTCGGTGTGGGGTCCATCCTTCGATATAAGGATTCTTTGCAGTCAGGGCCAGGGGCCCCCGGGCACATCTTTTGGCCATTTTCCCTGGGAAAGAAAACTCAGCAGTCCAGGTTCCTGATGTCAGTTTGTAGGGCTCCCTTGGGTCTATCAGGGCAGCACAAGTTTGAGGTGGGCACAACTTTGGTGTGGGGTCCATCCTTCGATATAAGGATTTTTTGCAGTCAGGGCCAGGGGCCCCTGGGCACATCCTTTTTCCATTTTCCCTGGGAAAGAAAACTCAGCAGTCCAGGTTCCTGATGTGAGTTTGTAGGGCTCCCTTGGGTCTATCAGGGCAGCATAAATTTGAGGTGGGGACAACTTCGGTGTGGGGTCCATCCTTCGATATAAGGATTCTTTGCAGTCAGGGCCAGGGGCCCCCGGGCACATCCTTTTTCCATTTTCCCTGGGAAAGAAAACTCAGCAGTCCAGGTTCCTGATGTCAGTTTGTAGGGCTCCCTTGGGTCTATCAGGGCAGCACAAGTTTGAGGTGGGCACAACTTCGGTGTGGGGTCCATCCTTCGATATAAGGATTTTTTGCAGTCAGGGGCACGGGCCCCTGGGCACACCCTTTTTCCATTTTCCCTGGGAAAGAAAACTCAGCAGTCCAGGTTCCTGATGTCAGTTTGTAGGGCTCCCTTGGGTCTATCAGGGCAGCACAAGTTTGAGGTGGGGACAACTTCGGTGTGGGGTCCATCCTTTGATATTCGGATTTTTTGCAGTCATGGCCAGGGGCCCCCTGGCACAACCTTTTTCCATTTTCCCTGGGAAACAAAACTCAGCAGTCCAGGTTCCTGATGTCAGTTTGTAGGACTCCCTTGGGTCTATCAGGGCAGCACAAGTTTGAGGTGGGGACAACTTCGGTGTGGGGTCCATCCTTCGATATAAGGATTTTTTGCAGTCAGGGCCAGGGGCCCAGGGCCAGGGGCCCCCGGGCACATCCTTTTTCCATTTTCCCTGGGAAAGAAAACTCAGCAGTCCAGGTTCCTGATGTCAGTTTGTAGGGCTGCCTTGGTCTATCAGGGCAGCACAAGTTTGAGGTGGGGACAACTTCGGTGTGGGGTCCATCCTTCGATATAAGGATTCTTTGCAGTCAGGGCCAGGGGCCCCTGGGCACATCCTTTTTCCATTTTCCCTGGGAAAGAAAACTCAGCAGTCCAGGTTCCTAATGTCAGTTTGTAGGGCTCCCTTGGGTCTATCAAGGCAGCACAAGTTTGAGGTGGGCACAACTTCGGTGTGGGGTCCATCCTTCGATATAAGGATTTTTTGCAGTCAGGGCCAGGGGCCGAGGGCCAGGGGCCCCCGGGCACATCCTTTTTCCATTTTCCCTGGGAAACAAAACTCAGCAGTCCAGGTTCCTGATGTCAGTTTGTAGGACTCCCTTGGGTCTATCAGGGCAGCACAAGTTTGAGGTGGGGACAACTTCGGTGTGGGGTCCATCCTTCGATATAAGGATTTTTTGCAGTCAGGGCCAGGGGCCCAGGGCCAGGGGCCCCCGGGCACATCCTTTTTCCATTTTCCCTGGGAAAGAAAACTCAGCAGTCCAGGTTCCTGATGACAGTTTGTAGGGCTCCCTTGGGTGTATCAGGGCAGCACCAGTTTGAGCTGGGCACAACTTCGGTGTGGGGTCCATCCTTCGATATAAGGATTTTTTGCAGTCATGGCCAGGGGCCCCTGGGCACATCCTTTTTCCATTTTCCCTGGGAAAGAAAACTCAGCAGTCCAGGTTCCTGATGTCAGTTTGTAGGGCTCCCTTGGGAATATCAGGGCAGCAAAAGTTTGAGGTGGGGACAACTTCGGTGTGGGGTCCATCCTTCGATATAAGGATTTTTTGCAGTCAGGGCCAGGGGCCCAGGGCCAGGGGCCCCCGGGCACATCCTTTTTCCATTTTCCCTGGGAAAGAAAACTCAGCAGTCCAGGTTCCTGATGTCAGTTTGTAGGGCTCCCTTGGGTCTATCAGGGCAGCACAAGTTTGAGGTGGGGACAACTTCGGTGTGGGGTGCATCCTTCGATATAAGGATTTTTTGCAGTCAGGGCCAGGGGCCCCTGGGCACATCCTTTTTCCATTTTCCCTGGGAAAGAAAACTCAGCAGTCCAGGTTCCTGATGTCAGTTTGTAGGGCTGCCTTGGGTCTATCAGGGCAGCACAAGTTTGAGGTGGGCAAAACTTCGGTGTGGGGTCCATCCTTCGATATAAGGATTTTTTGCAGTCAGGGCCAGGGGCCCAGGGCCAGGGGCCCCTGGGCACATCCTTTTTCCATTTTCCCTGGGAAAGAAAACTCAGCAGTCCAGGTTCCTGATGTCAGTTTGTAGGGCTCCCTTGGGTCTATCAGGGCAGCACAAGTTTGAGGTGGGGACATCTTCGGTGTGGGGTCCATCCTTCGATATAAGGATTCTTTGCAGTCAGGGCCAGGAGCCTCTGGGCACATCCTTTTTCCATTTTCCCTGGGAAAGAAAACTCAGCAGTCCAGGTTGCTGATGTCAGTTTGTAGGGCTCCCTTGGGTGTATCAGGGCAGCACAAGTTTGAGGTGGGGACAACTTCGGTGTGTGGTCCATCCTTTGATATTAGGATTTTTTGCAGTCATGGCCAGGGGCCCCCGGGCACATCCTTTTTCCATTTTCCCTGGGAAAGAAAACTCAGCAGTCCAGGTTCCTGATGTCAGTTTGTAGGGCTGCCTTGGGTCTATCAGGGCAGTACAAGTTTGAGGTGGGGACAACTTCGGTGTGGGGTCCATCCTTCGATATAAGGATTTTTTGCAGTCAGGGCCAGGGGCCCAGGGCCAGGGGCCCCTGGGCACATCCTTTTTCCATTTTCCCTGGGAAAGAAAACTCAGCAGTCCAGGTTCCTGATGTCAGTTTGTAGGGCTCCCTTGGGTCTATCAGGGCAGCACAAGTTTGAGGTGGGGACAACTTCGGTGTGGGGTCCATCCTTCGATATAAGGATTCTTTGCAGTCAGGGGCAGGGGCCTCTGGGCACATCCTTTTTCCATTTTCCCTGGGAAAGAAAACTCAGCAGTCCAGGTTCCTGATGTCAGTTTGTAGGGCTGCCTTGGGTCTATCAGGGCAGCACAAGTTTGAGGTGGGGACAACTTCGGTGTGGGGTCCATCCTTCGATATAAGGATTTTTTGCAGTCATGGCCAGGGGCCCCTGGGCACAACCTTTGGCCATTTTCCCTGGGAAAGAAAACTCAGCAGTCCAGGTTCCTGATATCAGTTTGTAGGGCTCCCTTGGGTCTATCAGGGCAGCACAAGTTTGAGGTGGGGACAACTTCGGTGTGGGGTCCATCCTTCGATATATGGATTTTTGAAGTGAAGACCCTGCCCAGGGCCAGGGTCCCCTGAGCACGTCCTTTCTCCATTTTCCCTGGGAAAGAAAACTCAGCAGTCCAGGTTCCTGATGTCAGTTTGTAGGGCTGCCTTGGGTCTATCAGGGCAGCACAAGTTTGAGGTGGGGACAGCTTCCGTGTGGGGTCCATCCTTCGATATAAGGATTCTTTGCAGTCAGGGCCAGGGGCCCCCGGGCACATCTTTTGGCCATTTTCCCTGGGAAAGAAAACTCAGCAGTCCAGGTTCCTGATGTCAGTTTGTAGGGCTCCCTTGGGTCTATCAGGGCAGCACAAGTTTGAGGTGGGGACAACTTCGGTGTGGGGTGCATCCTTCCATATAAGGATTTTTTGCAGTGAGGCCCCTGCCCAGGGCCAGGGGCCCCTGGGCACATCCTTTTTCAATTTTCCCTGGGAAAGAAAACTCAGCAGTCCAGGTTCCTGATGTCAGTTTGTAGGGCTCCCTTGGATGTATCAGGGCAGCACAAGTTTGAGGTGGGGACAACTTCGGTGTGGGGTCCATCCTTCGATATAAGGATTTTTGCAGTGAGGTCCCTGCCCAGGGGCCCCTGGGCACATCCTTTTTCCATTTTCCCTGGGAAAGAAAACTCAGCAGTCCAGGTTCCTGATGTGAGTTTGTAGGGCTCCCTTGGGTCTATCAGGGCAGCATAAATTTGAGGTGGGGACAACTTCGGTGTGGGGTCCATCCTTCGATATAAGGATTCTTTGCAGTCAGGGCCAGGTGCCCCCGGGCACATCCTTTTTCCATTTTCCCTGGGAAAGAAAACTCAGCAGTCCAGGTTCCTGATGACAGTTTGTAGGGCTCCCTTGGGTGTATCAGGGCAGCACCAGTTTGAGCTGGGCACAACTTCGGTGTGGGGTCCATCCTTCGATATAAGGATTTTTTGCAGTCAGGGCCAGGGGCCCCTGGGCACATCCTTTTTCCATTTTCCCTGGGAAAGAAAACTCAGCAGTCCAGGTTCCTGATGTCAGTTTGTAGGGCTCCCTTGGGTCTATCAGGACAGCACAAGTTTGAGGTGGGCACAACTTCGGTGTGGGGTCCATCCTTCGATATAAGGATTTTTTGCAGTGATGTCCGGGCCCAGGGCCAGGGGCCTCTGGGCACATCCTTTTTCCATTTCCCCTGGGAAAGAAAACTCAGCAGTCCAGGTTCCTGATGTCAGTTTGTAGGGCTCCCTTGGGTCTATCAGGGCAGCACAAGTTTGAGGTGGGCACAACTTCGGTGTGGGGTGCATCCTTCGATATAAGGATTTTTTGCAGTCAGGGCCAGGGTCCCCCAAGCACATCCTTTTTCCATTTTCCCTGGGAAAGAAAACTCAGCAGTCCAGGTTCCTGATGTCAGTTTGTAGGTCTCCCTTGGGTGTATCAGGGTAGCACAAGTTTGAGGTTGGGACAACTTCGGTGTGGGGTCCATCCTTCGATATAAGGATTCTTTTCCGTGAGGTCCCAGCCCAAGGCCAGAGGCCCCTGGGCACATCCTTTTTCCATTTTCCCTGGGAAAGAAAACTCAGCAGTCCAGGTTCCTGATGTCAGTTTGTAGGGCTCCCTTGGGTCTATCAGGGCAGCACAAGTTTGAGGTGGGCACAACTTCGGTGTGGGGTCCATCCTTCGATATAAGGATTTTTTGCAGTCAGGGCCAGGGGCCCCTGGGCACATCCTTTTTCCATTTTCCCTGGGAAAGAAAACTCAGCAGTCCAGGTTCTTGATGTCAGTTTGTAGGGATCCCTTGGGTCTATCAGGGCAGCACAAGTTTGAGGTGGGGACAACTTCGGTGTGGGGTCCATCCTTCGATATAAGGATTTTTTGCAGTCAGGGCCAGGGACCTCTGGGCACATCCTTTTTCCATTTTTCCTGGGAAAGAAAACTCAGCAGTCCAGGTTCCTGATGTCAGTTTGTAGGGCTCCCTTGGGTCTATCAGGACAGCACAAGTTTGAGGTGGGGACAACTTCGGTGTGGGGTCCATCCTCCGATATAAGGATTTTTTGCAGTGATGTCCGGGCCCAGGGCCAGGGGCCTCTGGGCACATCCTTTTTCCATTTTCCCTGGGAAAGAAAACTCAGCAGTCCAGGTTCCTGATGTCAGTTTGTAGGGCTCCCTTGGGTCTATCAGGGCAGCACAAGTTTGAGGTGGGGATAACTTCGGTGTGAGGTGCATCCTTCGATATAAGGATTCTTTGCAATGAGGCCCCTGCCCAGGACCAGGGGCCCCTGGGCACATGCTTTTTCCATTTTCCCTGGGAAAGAAAACTCAGCAGTCCAGGTTCCTGATGTCAGTTTGTAGGGCTCCCTTGGGTCTATCAGGGCAGCACAAGTTTGAGGTGGGGACAACTTCGGTGTAGGGTCCATCCTTCGATATAAGGATTCTTTGCCGTGAGGTCCCAGCCCAAGGCCAGAGGCCCCTGGGCACATCCTTTTTCCATTTTCCCTGGGAAAGAAAACTCAGCAGTCCAGGTTGCTGATGTCAGTTTGTAGGGCTCCCTTGGGTGTATCAGGGCAGCACAAGTTTGAGGTGGGGACAACTTCGGTGTGGGGTCCATCCTTCGATATAAGGATTCTTTGCAGTCAGGGCCAGGGGCCCCCGGGCACATCTTTTGGCCATTTTCCCTGGGAAAGAAAACTCAGCAGTCCAGGTTCCTGATGTCAGTTTGTAGGGCTCCCTTGGGTCTATCAGGGCAGCACAAGTTTGAGGTGGGCACAACTTTGGTGTGGGGTCCATCCTTCGATATAAGGATTTTTTGCAGTCAGGGCCAGGGGCCCCTGGGCACATCCTTTTTCCATTTTCCCTGGGAAAGAAAACTCAGCAGTCCAGGTTCCTGATGTGAGTTTGTAGGGCTCCCTTGGGTCTATCAGGGCAGCATAAATTTGAGGTGGGGACAACTTCGGTGTGGGGTCCATCCTTCGATATAAGGATTCTTTGCAGTCAGGGCCAGGGGCCCCCGGGCACATCCTTTTTCCATTTTCCCTGGGAAAGAAAACTCAGCAGTCCAGGTTCCTGATGTCAGTTTGTAGGGCTCCCTTGGGTCTATCAGGGCAGCACAAGTTTGAGGTGGGCACAACTTCGGTGTGGGGTCCATCCTTCGATATAAGGATTTTTTGCAGTCAGGGGCACGGGCCCCTGGGCACATCCTTTTTCCATTTTCCCTGGGAAAGAAAACTCAGCAGTCCAGGTTCCTGATGTCAGTTTGTAGGGCTCCCTTGGGTCTATCAGGGCAGCACAAGTTTGAGGTGGGGACAACTTCGGTGTGGGGTCCATCCTTTGATATTCGGATTTTTTGCAGTCATGGCCAGGGGCCCCCGGGCACAACCTTTTTCCATTTTCCCTGGGAAACAAAACTCAGCAGTCCAGGTTCCTGATGTCAGTTTGTAGGACTCCCTTGGGTCTATCAGGGCAGCACAAGTTTGAGGTGGGGACAACTTCGGTGTGGGGTCCATCCTTCGATATAAGGATTTTTTGCAGTCAGGGCCAGGGGCCCAGGGCCAGGGGCCCCCGGGCACATCCTTTTTCCATTTTCCCTGGGAAAGAAAACTCAGCAGTCCAGGTTCCTGATGTCAGTTTGTAGGGCTGCCTTGGTCTATCAGGGCAGCACAAGTTTGAGGTGGGGACAACTTCGGTGTGGGGTCCATCCTTCGATATAAGGATTCTTTGCAGTCAGGGCCAGGGGCCCCTGGGCACATCCTTTTTCCATTTTCCCTGGGAAAGAAAACTCAGCAGTCCAGGTTCCTGATGTCAGTTTGTAGGGCTCCCTTGGGTCTATCAGGGCAGCACAAGTTTGAGGTGGGCACAACTTCGGTGTGGGGTCCATCCTTCGATATAAGGATTTTTTGCAGTCAGGGGCTGGGGCCCAGGGCCAGGGGCCCCTGGGCACATCCTTTTTCCATTTTCCCTGGGAAAGAAAACTCAGCAGTCCAGGTTCCTGATGACAGTTTGTAGGGCTCCCTTGGGAATATCAGGGCAGCAAAAGTTTGAGGTGGGGACAACTTCGGTGTGGGGTCCATCCTTCGATATAAGGATTTTTTGCAGTCAGGGCCAGGGGCCCAGGGCCAGGGGCCCCCGGGCACATCCTTTTTCCATTTTCCCTGGGAAAGAAAACTCAGCAGTCCAGGTTCCTGATGTCAGTTTGTAGGGCTCCCTTGGGTCTATCAGGGCAGCACAAGTTTGAGGTGGGGACAACTTCGGTGTGGGGTGCATCCTTCGATATAAGGATTTTTTGCAGTCAGGGCCAGGGGCCCCTGTGCACATCCTTTTTCCATTTTCCCTGGGAAAGAAAACTCAGCAGTCCAGGTTCCTGATGTCAGTTTGTAGGGCTGCCTTGGGTCTATCAGGGCAGCACAAGTTTGAGGTGGGCACAACTTCGGTGTGGGGTCCATCCTTCGATATAAGGATTTTTTGCAGTCAGGGCCAGGGGCCCAGGGCCAGGGGCCCCTGGGCACATCCTTTTTCCATTTTCCCTGGGAAAGAAAACTCAGCAGTCCAGGTTCCTGATGTCAGTTTGTAGGGCTCCCTTGGGTCTATCAGGGCAGCACAAGTTTGAGGTGGGGACATCTTCAGTGTGGGGTCCATCCTTTGATATAAGGATTCTTTGCAGTCAGGGCCAGGAGCCTCTGGGCACATCCTTTTTCCATTTTCCCTGGGAAAGAAAACTCAGCAGTCCAGGTTGCTGATGTCAGTTTGTAGGGCTCCCTTGGGTGTATCAGGGCAGCACAAGTTTGAGGTGGGGACAACTTCGGTGTGTGGTCCATCCTTTGATATTAGGATTTTTTGCAGTCATGGCCAGGGGCCCCCGGGCACATCCTTTTTCCATTTTCCCTGGGAAAGAAAACTCAGCAGTCCAGGTTCCTGATGTCAGTTTGTAGGGCTGCCTTGGGTCTATCAGGGCAGTACAAGTTTGAGGTGGGGACAACTTCCGTGTGGGGTCCATCCTTCGATATAAGGATTTTTTGCAGTCAGGGCCAGGGGCCCAGGGCCAGGGGCCCCTGGGCACATCCTTTTTCCATTTTCCCTGGGAAAGAAAACTCAGCAGTCCAGGTTCCTGATGTCAGTTTGTAGGGCTCCCTTGGGTCTATCAGGGCAGCACAAGTTTGAGGTGGGGACAACTTCGGTGTGGGGTCCATCCTTCGATATAAGGATTCTTTGCAGTCAGGGGCAGGGGCCTCTGGGCACATCCTTTTTCCATTTTCCCTGGGAAAGAAAACTCAGCAGTCCAGGTTCCTGATGTCAGTTTGTAGGGCTGCCTTGGGTCTATCAGGGCAGCACAAGTTTGAGGTGGGGACAACTTCGGTGTGGGGTCCATCCTTCGATATAAGGATTTTTTGCAGTCATGGCCAGGGGCCCCTGGGCACAACCTTTGGCCATTTTCCCTGGGAAAGAAAACTCAGCAGTCCAGGTTCCTGATATCAGTTTGTAGGGCTCCCTTGGGTCTATCAGGGCAGCACAAGTTTGAGGTGGGGACAACTTCGGTGTGGGGTCCATCCTTCGATATAAGGATTTTTTGAAGTGAAGACCCTGCCCAGGGCCAGGGGCCCCTGAGCACGTCCTTTCTCCATTTTCCCTGGGAAAGAAAACTCAGCAGTCCAGGTTCCTGATGTCAGTTTGTAGGGCTGCCTTGGGTCTATCAGGGCAGCACAAGTTTGAGGTGGGGACAGCTTCCGTGTGGGGTCCATCCTTCGATATAAGGATTCTTTGCAGTCAGGGCCAGGGGCCTCCGGGCACATCTTTTGGCCATTTTCCCTGGGAAAGAAAACTCAGCAGTCCAGGTTCCTGATGTCAGTTTGTAGGGCTCCCTTGGGTCTATCAGGGCAGCACAAGTTTGAGGTGGGGACAACTTCGGTGTGGGGTGCATCCTTCCATATAAGGATTTTTTGCAGTGAGGCCCCTGCCCAGGGCCAGGGGCCCCTGGGCACATCCTTTTTCAATTTTCCCTGGGAAAGAAAACTCAGCAGTCCAGGTTCCTGATGTCAGTTTGTAGGGCTCCCTTGGATGTATCAGGGCAGCACAAGTTTGAGGTGGGCACAACTTCGGTGTGGGGTCCATCCTTCGATATAAGGATTTTTTGCAGTCAGGGGCACGGGCCCCTGGGCACACCCTTTTTCCATTTTCCCTGGGAAAGAAAACTCAGCAGTCCAGGTTCCTGATGTCAGTTTGTAGGACTCCCTTGGGTCTATCAGGGCAGCACAAGTTTGAGGTGGGGACAACTTCGGTGTGGGGTCCATCCTTCGATATAAGGATTTTTTGCAGTCAGGGCCAGGGGCCCAGGGCCAGGGGCCCCTGGGCACATCCTTTTTCCATTTTCCCTGGGAAAGAAAACTCAGCAGTCCAGGTTCCTGATGTCAGTTTGTAGGGCTCCCTTGGGTCTATCAGGGCAGCACAAGTTTGAGGTTGGGACAACTTCGGTGTGGGGTGCATCCTTCGATATAAGGATTCTTTGCAGTCAGGGCCAGGGGCCCCTGGGCACATCCTTTTTCCATTTTCCCTGGGAAAGAAAACTCAGCAGTCCAGGTTCCTGATGTCAGTTTGTAGGGCTCCCTTGGGTCTATCAGGGCAGCACAAGTTTGAGGTGGGGACAACTTCGGTGTGGGGTCCATCCTTCGATATAAGGATTTTTTGAAGTGAAGACCCTGCCCAGGGCCAGGGTCCCGTGAGCACGTCCTTTTTCCATTTTCCCTGGGAGAGAAAACTCAGCAGTCCAGGTTCCTGATGTCACTTTGTAGGGCTCCCTTGGGTCTATCAGGGCAGCACAAGTTTGAGGTGGGGACATCTTCGGTGTGGGGTCCATCCTTCGATAGAAGGATTCTTTGCAGTCAGGGCCAGGGGCCCCTGGGCACATCCTTTTTCCATTTTCCCTGGGAAAGAAAACTCAGCAGTCCAGGTTCCTGATGTCAGTTTGTAGGGCTCCCTTGGGTCTATCAGGGCAGCACAAGTTTGAGGTGGGGACATCTTCGGTGTGGGGTCCATCCTTCGATATAAGGATTCTTTGCAGTCAGGGCCAGGAGCCCCTGGGCACATCCTTTTTCCATTTTCCCTGGGAAAGAAAACTGAGCAGTCCAGGTTGCTAATGTCAGTTTGTAGGGCTCCCTTGGGTCTATCAGGGCAGCTCAAGTTTGAGGTGGGGACATCTTCGATGTGGGGTCCATCCTTCGATATAAGGATTCTTTGCAGTGAGGCCCCAGCCCTAACCCCTAACCCCTAACCCTGACCCCTAACCCCTAACCCTAACCCTAACACTAACCCCTAACCCTAACCCTAACCCTAACCCTAACCATCACCCTAACC